>NC_142395.1:25656716-25956716 GCF_059441095.1 Idiotropiscis lumnitzeri | reverse complement strand
TTCAAAACATTGTCATAAAACCACAGATTCCCCTGCTAAATTGTTCAATGTATTCATTCTCATCTGACTGCAATATCTATTGTCATCTTGTTTTATTTATTGTGTAGAAGAAAACAGCTAGTGTTGTTTTGATATTGGCTAACTCACTTTAAACCATCAGATTTAATATTTCGACAATAGATTCAAGTACAAGTGAAGATCTATGTGGTTTTGCGAAGCATGTATAAATGTCTTTTTTTTAGCACTTTATTCAAAGTGAGGCACTGGGACTTTCAGGATTATGCCGGCACTCTTTTTGTCATTGGTAAGGAAATTGCCTATTGTCTGATTAGTTTATCACCTGACCTAATCAGTCATTCAGGCCTTTTCTGTATTATCAATCTTCGGCAATCAGATATCACCTGTCTCTATTTAGTTCCTTTACCTCTTTTATCAAATAGTAACTGAGTGTTGTCGGTTGCCGCGCAGCAGTTTTATCAGTCAGTCGTGTCAGGTTATCCTCAAAACAGTCATGCGAGTCAAAATAATTGAGTAGGCAAGTGGGTGATGTGTTTTTTTTTTTTTTTTTAAACACAAAAAATGGTTTATGTCATTCAGTCTTTACATATGCAGATTTCCAGAATCTGGTTTTACACTCAGCATTGGTACTGTTGTCTGAGTTTGGGTTTTAAAAAGGTGTCAGTCTATTTCTCTTTAAGACATGACCATCGAGAGTATTCGAATGTCAAATGTTACCATTTGCCTCTGTATTCTGCCTCTTAAAACATTGGTCATGTACATTACAGAAATACAATAAATCATTAGCGTGTAATGTTGCACCTGTGATGCTTTTTTTCTTTATCCAGCTATAAAATGTGATCAAGTAATTCAATATTACATATTTAAAAGTCCAGTTGTTTGATACAGCTGACATGTTCGACTTATAAACTTGATCAGCAGCACTGTGCAATTTCTGTTGCTCAGTCTGTAGACACCAATATCCAACATTTGTAGTTTTCCGTAAATTCAAGTACAGGGTGTACACAAAGTTGGCAACTAAAAAAAAGTGGCTTTTTGTTTCTCTTTTGCTTTAATTTTTTTTTATCTCAATTTACTTTCGTAATAAATGTGTTGTCTTGTTAGTCTTATAAATAATTAAATACAATCAATCACATGAGTATCATGACTTTTTAAATTGTGTAAAACCTCTTACATTCCAGTCAAATTATTAAATTAGATCATTTTATTTAATTGTCTCCATAGTTTGCTATGGTATCAATTACATACTTCGGCCAAAAAATAGCATTGGAGGAAAAATAAGACTCAGTCATCTTCGTAGTGTACTTTATTGTCTTACTAGTGAGGTCAAAGTGCGTTCTATGACATGGACCTTAATAACACCTTCAATGACTATAAATAGTTTTATGTAAGGTAAAGTTACGAAAGGCAAAATTGGCACAAGAAGTGGGAAAAATCACATCATTGACATCGAATACATTACTGTACTACATTTCCCACAATGCTCTAGTCACGTGATTGAGCATCGCATCACGTGCCCTTCAGTCCTGTTTGAGGGTGCCACAGTGTGCTTGCCTTGTTAAGCAGTAGAGGCTCCTGGATAACAAAAGGTACCGTTTCATATTCACCCCCCTAATCTATCCTTTTCACGCCGATGGAGGTGGTGAAAATTAACGCAGACAATTAATGTTTTTTTTAACTAAATGAACGTAAATTCAGCAAGGTAGCTAGGTTCGCTAAAACGAGACGAGAGGTGGTTGAAAAAACAAAATTGAGTGCCTTGACAATCGCGCATTGTTTCATTAACGACATTATTATCCAATGGTACGTCAATCAATTACGCCAATCTGATCGAATCACTCATATAACCTCCATTTAATCCCACGAATTTGGGAGTTTCTCATTAGAATCAAAGAGTAGAGGTAACATGAGGTCCTCTTGTCCAGTCTAACGTTCGCTTCTCTTTCTCAGCCTCTGCGCACATCACTGATTGGATATCCTTTAGTTTGTGGAGGTAAAATTCACCGTTTTTGTACGTTTGTTTTATTATCTTGCGTTTATGGCGCTTAAAACAATTGGTATGGGGGGAAATGAAGAGTCTTGTGCGAGTATGAGCAGTTTCTCAGATATATTATTTCTAAGCTTTATTTGGCCATTTACAAGTAAAATTAACATGTTTGTGTTGGTTTATTTACTATTCACAACATGAGTCCCAAATTTGTAAATTCGCATATTTTCATCATTTTACAGAAAATGAAAAATGGCCAAAATACGAAATACGGTCGAATATGTTTTTTCAGGCCAACTAAAAATCTGAACTACAGTGCAAACCCTAAAACATTTTTAAAATGTGCATTTAAAATATTTTATTGTAAAAAGAAAAAAAGGTTTATCGCTTAAAGTTTTATTCAGTTTCTTTTAATTACAATTGATTAATCAAAATAACTAGATTTGAGAAATGACGTGATGCATTCCTTTGTTGCTGTGTTGGCAGTGATTTTGTGTGTTTTACTCCAGCACACCAACAACTTCTATAAGGAAAATACAATACAACTTTATTTATGGAGCGTATTTCACAAAGAAGTGGATTCTTGAATCTACTTTGCTAGCATGAAATTGTGTTCAATTGTTAGACCGTCATCCTTTGTTATTTTATTTTATTTTATTTATTAATGGTATTGCTTAAAATTGTAATATTTTGCTCCTTTGTGCCCTGCTGTATTATAGAGACGTGAACTTAATTTATACAGTGACTACTTTCATTTATGTTCTTGTGGGACTTGGAGTCTAACTGTAAACTGTACTGAATTCCAGATGGATCCACCTGCTCACTAATATCAATTACATCCAAACATTGGCTACCTCCTGATCACTCTGGAACATTTAAGCTTTATCTCTCCTCTCCTTGGAACAATCAATATTCATATTTTATAAAGCTGGATTCAGATTGCTTGCGACTCGGCTGTCCTGAGCTCCTGCCAATTAGCTCATGGCCATTAACACTGACATGGACGAGTGGGGAGGAGTTGGCAGCAATGACTCGGGAGAGCGAGCGCGGCTCTTGCAGAGTCCCAGCATGGACTCGGCGCAGCATTTGGAGTCGGAGGGGCGGCCGGGTGGCAGCGTGTCATCCTTGGGAGCGGTCTTCATCGTGGTGAACGCCGCTTTGGGAGCCGGTCTCCTCAACTTTCCGGCAGCCTTCAATATGGCAGGTGGCGTCATGGCCGGAGTGATGCTTCAAATGGTGAGGCGTTTAGAACACGGCTCCCTTTAAGGACTTTACGAGACATGTCTGAATTTCATCTGATTTTTCCAGTGACCCAAAAATAAATAAATAATAATAAATAAATCAAATTTATAGAGGGCCTAAAAAAATTTTAATTAAATTTTTTTTTTATGACATTTGACAACTTAAACTGTCTTCTAATGAACAAACGTATTATGCAACAATGAATTTAAATGCGAGGCTCCCTTTTTTTCCTTTTTCAGTTCATGCTGATCTTCATTATCAGTGGTCTGGTGATTCTGGGTTACTGCTGTCAGGTTAGTGTCATTAAAGCCCTTCCGCACACGTTAGTTCTTCTTTTCACCTCATTCTCTTGTGCTTGTTCTTGTAATTCCAGCTGCAATTACTTTTTTCCCCCAAAGTTGTGGTCGTAGTAGTGCCTAGATCAACATTGGTGCACTCAGACTTTGACTTCCTAAATGGCATATTGACTCAGATGATCAGGTTTTTCGTGTTTTATTGGTGCTAACTTACTTTTGAGCCACATCAGCACATTAGCAAGTTTCGGAATGTGGGAGGAAGTCGTGGAGAACATGCAAACTTCACAGCGAGAGGCTGTGAGCAAAATTTGAACCCTGAACATGAGAAATGTGAGGCTGACTCGCTAACCACTATTACACTGTGCTGTTCCTCAAAATCATATGAGGGTCAAAACAAAAGCTATAACGCAAATTAGTTTGTAATTATTTTGTTTGTCTACATGTGTTGTTGCACCATTTGCGTTCCAATAGCCATCGCTTAAAGCGTGACAACACTGTCACATTAATGCTTTTCGTTAGCCCATCTATGGCATGTCTCGCCTTGCGTCAACTCAAAATATTGTCATATCGAATTGGCATCGCTGACTCCATCTCATCAGCTGCTTTGGTTTCCCTCAGGTCAGTAACGAGGGCACCTATCAGGAGGTGGTCCGAGCCACTTGCGGAAAAGTCACGGGAGTCCTGTGCGAGGTCGCCATCGCCGTCTACACTTTTGGCACTTGCATCGCTTTCTTCATCGTCATCGGAGACCAGCTGGACTGCCGTGAGTAGACTATCATACCTCTGTCACCACTTCATCGGCTGCTCCGATGAATCTTCTAAGACTTTTACGATCTGATGAACTCACACTGCCAAACTGATCCGAGGAGAAAATGTGTCAGCCGATCTGATCATGTGACTAGCATACCTCCATATTGATGATAAATGGACGAGTGCATGTGTGAAGTCTACCAAGACACTGTTACACTCCTGATGTCGGCGAGGCCTGCCTTGCTTTGCCTTTGCTGTTAGCTGATTCAATTCATGCTCCATGAACTAGTACACTCTTTCTCCTCATTAATAATAAGAAAGTTCAGTGCACTACTAGAGTGACTAGTCTGCACTAGTAGTCGTAGAATGACTCTCTTATCAGTAAGTTTTTTTTTTTTTCATTTTATGACATTTGTGCACACTAACGGGACATCTTTTGGAGTAAGAGTCAACCACTCTGAGTTACTAGTGAGACAAAACTGTGTACTAGGTGACATCTGTGTGCGACTAATACTACTGAAGTGAAGCCCTCACTGTTAACTAGTCAAATTCAATCATTTCATTCGGGGTACAAGTGGCACACAGTTGCCAAATGGTGCAGTGATTTCAAACTTTTGACACCACCTAAAAAAATACTTAGCTGTCCAAATTCTGCCATCATGACTAGTACAAACACTATTTCTAGTACAACTCCTCTTTCGAGTAAGGCGAAAGTATGTACTTGTTGACAACTGTGCTGTTCATCCGACTAGTGACATTATAAAAAAAAAAAGACACAACTATGCGCGTATACATCCAGCCAGTGATGGGAAAATGAAGTTTCAAATTTGCTTCATGAAGCAGTTGTTGTATTTTTGCATCCTCTAGATAGCACTGTTGCTTTAAATAAAGGTTTTAAAAAATGTCAAGTCAGTGTACTTTCAGCCCAATGTTGAACCGAGAGTGCCATCTAGAGGACTCCAAAAATACTACAACTGGTTCATGAAGCAGATTTGAAGCTTCATTTACCCATGAGTAGGACTAGTAGCGTGCATACGTCAGCTAGCATTTTATCTAGTTGTTGATACTTGTAGAGCTTCTGGAGTGGTGACACGAATGACTGGAGATAATCATGCGGTCGTTCTTTTGCTCTCTGGAAAGTCAATATTAGTATTCAATTTCCATCCAAATGTAAGGTGTCGTGTATTGGTGTTGATAACATCGAGCAAAAATGTGCCGATGAAGTCAAAGGGCACATAGGATGGCAGTAGTTTCCCTCATGTGACTGTGTCGCGTGGCACTTTGTCTCAATATGCTGATCGTGACTAAATGTGTCTCCCGCTCACGTCTGAAGTTAGACTTTGGCCTTGTGTGGCTTCTCTAACTCCGTGTGACTTTTTGCCTGCTCATCTGAATTTCATTTTTTTTTAATTGTCACAGTGATTGCAGTAGCGTTTCACGATGGCACCGTCAGCAGTTTGTGGTACACCGACCGCAAATTTACCATTGTGTGCACTGCAGTTTTGGTCATTCTGCCTTTGTCCATCCCAAAAGAAATTGGCTTCCAAAAATATGCCAGGTATTGCACAACATACTGTACAGCAAATGTCTCACTTCATAAATTGCTTACCTCAGCCAAAGAGCTGACATTCGTTTTACTTCAATTTTGGAGGAGGGACACCTTTTACTTACGTTTGAATTTCACTTTTGTTAACACAAAACATGCCGAATTTTCTCGTTTTGTTTTGTCAATGATTGTAATTTTCTTTTTTCAGACTAACCTCAAATTGTGTAATTTTCCATTTTTTTTAATGTACTAGTGTTTACGAGGTTTAAAAATACATAATTTAATAACGGTATTGAATTTTGTGAGATGTTTTTAACAATCGTCAAGTGAATAATGCATGAAAATTCATTTTATGCAACAGATACAAAATATTTTGGAATTGTTTAAATATTTTCCTCCAAATATTTTTCAAGACAACCTGAATTTTTTAAACATTTTTAATTTAAGAATTTTGATTAATTAATAATATTTAAACTTAAAAATTTCACAATATTAACTAATTTTGTGAAGCGTTTTCGTTTCAGAATGTTACAAAATCCTGTGAGATTTTAACAAATATTTTTTTTGTGTTGTGCGAATGAAAATGAGAAGAATACAATTTTACTGAACGATTTTTCAGTGTTTTTTGAAGTATCCCTTAGTCTAAAAGATTTAATAATAAAACCTTAGGCAATTTTGTGTGATTTTTTTAAATATTTTCCTAAATTTCCAAATTGATTATCTCTGAAGCTTTTGCAACTTAATTTTCTTTAGCCTAATGGTTTGCCGTGTAAAGCTTTATTCTCTACTGAGTATCTCTTAACTAGTGTCGATCTCTCTTTTTGCAGTGCTCTGAGTGTGATGGGTACCTGGTATGTTACCATCGTGGTGATTGTCAAATATATCTGGCCGGATAAAGAGGTCATGCCAGGTATAGTTCCCAGCAGGTGAGGATGCCACATGCATGATGTGTCGTGGCACGTGTTACTACACTGACAGCTTGCAACTCTAAATTCAGACTTGCCTGTACTGTACAGTGTACACTGTAAAAAAAACATTCAAGAGGACGATTGTATTTTTATTCATTCTGTTTTGTTTTTCTTTTTCTTTTTTTTTAATTCATTCCACATTGTCTTTTTTACAGTTCCACCTGGACTGCAGTTTTCAATGCAATGCCAACCATATGCTTTGGCTTCCAGGTACTATTTAATCATCATTTACCTGTTCTCTTCCTGGAATGCCCGAGTTTGAAAAGAAATGAATGACTGGCCTTTTTCTTCACAGTGCCATGTCAGTTGTGTGCCGGTGTTCAACAGCATGAGCAAGAAAGCGCTCAAACCCTGGGGGCTTGTTGTTACGCTCAGCATGATTATCTGCCTATTTGTTTACACAGGGACAGGTACTATTTGCTCAAAGCCCCTTGAGGCATCTCACTATTGACATGATTAACAGTACATGAGTGTGAATATGTGAGTCATGCCGTTCAACATGCATTTGTAAGTTTAAATGAATTGTTTCTCTACTCTACTTTGGTCAGGTGTCTGCGGCTTTCTGACATTTGGTTTCAATGTCAGTCAAGACGTGCTGATGTCGTATCCTCCTGATGACATCGCTGTGGCCATCGCCAGAGCGTTCATCGTTGTTTGCGTGGTCACCTCGTACCCAATTTTGCATTTCTGTGGCAGGTAAAAACAATGGTTGTTTTAATGCTTCCACTTAAGACGGCTAAAAAGACAATAGCAATCATCCGGATGTACAAAAATGGACACACATTCAATTTCTTTGCGTCTTAATGATTTGTTGGTGTAAACTAATGATTTTGCTGTGGTTTCTTAATTTTTTTCCACTACACCTGCAGAATCTAATGAGACCGAGCACAAGAGCTGTATCAACAAGATAATTATGTGCAGTCAGTTGTAAATTGCCAGGGAGGTACAATTGTGGTTGTAGTTAGTCATGTAGAACTGCACTAAACAAAACTGAGAGCTGTGTTAAATATTTTGATGACCTTATTCATCACCTTGATAAAGCTCTTGTTTGGTTTTATAGATTATGTTGACTAAAGTGGAGAAAAAAAATTGGCTGAGCAACCACTCGTATCTCGAAAACACTTCAGGTCGTCTGGTCACTGTCGGTAAGTCTCGGCAGGCACCACCGTGTAGAAATGAAATAAAATTAAATTAAATATTGCATAGATCAGAGGCATCGAGGCAAGGGTCTCCAACCTGCAGCTGCAGTAGATGAGTATTACAATGAATAAATTCGTTTTCTAAATGCAAATATAAATTTGTAAACGTTTGTAATATTGTCACATTAATAGAAACCATTTTTTTTGTCACTCACAAGAATGTGTCATAAGCGCCAAATATTTATTGGATTATTAAACCCCTGTTAGGCAAACCATGGATAAATCTAAATGCTGATAAATTTCTGAAAAAAAAAAAATAATCAAAATTTATGGGTTAAAAGCAGACCTTGCTCACACCTTCCGGATGTCAGCTTACAATCATTTGTGAAAATGAACGTGTCGTCTGTATCCCTGTTGTGCCGAATGCTCAGGTTCAAGAGCAAAAGTCACATCTGTGTAAAATTAATATCTTAACTGGCGATTATTTAACAAATATATATTTCGCATTGTTAATTGAACTAGTCCTTTTTCTTATAAGTGGACAGTTGTCTGCACATTCCACACGTGATAAAAATAATGACGCAGCAGACGGCATTTTGAGTTCGCTGACAGTAGATAATTTAAAGGGGAAGTCAAGCCCCGGAATTTTTTTTGGTGAAGTAGGAGTTAAGCTGCAAAATCCACCCATTTTTCACTTTGTCGACTGAAGATGACATCACAGCTGCTCAGGTAATGACCAATCACAGCTCACCTGTTTTTTTTTAAGATGAGCCATGATTGATTTTCAGTCAACAGCACATTAATAATTTTCAAAATTCAAAGGCTGAAAATTTTGAGGAAAAATGTATTTTGAATAAATCCGCTTGTAAACTACCAAGTCTAGCTCAATGAAATTGAGAAATTGAAGAGTTTAGCTGTTGAACATCATAAATTTATTCTGGGACCCACTTCAAACACGGCACACGTCACGTCGGTAGTATAAAAAAAAAAAATAATAATAATTTATTTCAATTTATGAAATGCAAATGAATGATGAAAATTATTAAATTATTGACCTGACAAATTTTTGGTAAACACCTTCTTAATGTATATTTTAATAATTTATTTAGAACATATAATGTCTATATTAAGTGAGCTCATATCATCCGTGGTGTGTTGATTCTTGACATTGATCCCGCTTGCACTGTTTGCAGGGCTGTTATCGAGGGTCTGTGGTTGCGCTGGCAAGGCGAGCAGGTGGAAGTGTGCGTGCGCCGCGAGCAGAAGCGGCGGATCGTGCAGACGCTCCTGTGGTTCATCATCACCCTCGTACTCGCGCTCTTCACGCCGGACATCGGTCGCGTCATCTCGCTCATCGGAGGATTGGCGGCCTGCTTCATCTTCATCTTTCCAGGTATCCTCAACTTCTCGTTTGTGTTTGCAGTTTTTGCATGGCTTAATATCGCACGGTAATGTTTGTGAACGATCTGTGCTTCATTTGAAAGGTTTGTGTTTGATCCAAGCCAAACTGTTGGAGACAGACAGTCGATCTGCCAGGTGAGCGTTTCAGTCGTCTTCCGCTGTAAAGAACCCTAAAATTTTGGCTGATTGTTTTCATTCCCAGCTGGCACGGACTGGTGGTCTTCGGGGTCGTCATGGTTACGCTCGGAGCGTTCATCTTCGGCCTCACCACGACTAATTCCATCTATCAAGACGTCATCAGCTAAAGGGAACATTTCCGTCCCCGCTTGTGGACATTGTTCTGCACTAAATAAGACTTGAGAAGCTTCTCATGACTCATTTGATCAGCGCTGACTTCCACCTGATTGCACGACTATACGACAGAACCAGGAGTAAAGTGAAGACACCCCATACTACCAAGTCAACCTCGGACACTATCCTTTAGGTGTAATGTTTTGCATGATTTTTTTTTTTAATGCTTTTAATCCACAGCTGAATCAGTTGTCCACAACTGCTCATCCTGTGACCGTATACGTTTACAAGCGCTAAGGGACTTTGTATCGAAAACCTCACGGAGAAATAGTTTGGTGAGTGGATTTGTACATTTTGAATTGCATGTCAGCGTAAATGTTAATCATTGAGGAAGAATTGCAGTGGTTCACAGCCATCAAATCAAAGTTCAGGCGAGTGACTGTTTGCAGAATGTAAATTTGAGGATCGATTGGCACCTTTTGATGTTTAACTGGGTAATGTGTGAAGTCACTCGAAATCTATCATGTTTGGGCAATTTTAGCACAAATCTAAATCCGTGTTCAGAAGTGATAATCAGTTCGGGAGTGGAAATGTTTCTTTGAATGTATACAAAAGGCTAGCATTTATGAAGCATAACAAAGTGTGTACAAGATTCCACCTTAGCACACGATTCACATTGGTATTTACTTAAACGAGTGCATAATATAGGCAATATAATTTTGCTGAGGCTCAAACTAGTGATGGGAAAATGAAGCTTCAAATTTGCTTCATGAAGCAGTTGTTGTATTTTTGAGTTTTCTCGATGGCACTTTGGCTTTAAATAAAGGGTTTAAAAAAATGGCAAGTCGGTGTGCTCTCAGCCCAATGTTGAACCGAGAGTGCCATCTACTGGAGTCCAAAAATACTACAACTGGTTCATGAAGCAGATTCGAAGCTTCATTTACCCATCACTAGCTCAAACCAAAGATTGAAATTCATCGTTCTGAGCTCCTATGGCCAAAAACACTACAGCCATATCAGTCAGGTTGTACTTTTTCAAAGCAATATTTTAAGTTGTATGGTCTTAAAGGGATAAAAGTGCATTGTTTTTTTATTTTATTTTTTATGTATCTCAAGGGATAATGTAAAATATATTTTTTTTGTTTAAAACTTAAAACATAACATTTGTGTCAAATGTTTCGGTTATGATTTTACTCTCTGGTGCTGCTGTTCATTGAATCACATGAATAAATGGATGCATTAATGATTTGACTTATGATTTTCTTCCAAAAAGGAAACATGCATGTTGTCCAACCCAGATAGGTGAATAAACCTTTAAAAGCAATACATTTCTGCTATCTTTATTAAAATGCAATTTTAATAAAACTCAACTTGTGCATTATTGACAAGTCACCTGGCATGACTGAAAAGTGCAAACTGTGATTGCAGTGTTTTTGATTCATTTCGGCAAACAATGCAGTCGAGTCATTGAGAGGACACGGATTTTGTTTTTGCGCTGTGCCGAAATTAAAGTTGTTCAAATTTTCTGTATAACAAAAGCTCAAACAATGCAATGTGCAAGATCTGACTAAAATGCACAATCTTTTCCCTCAAAATCCAAATTCCCTGAAAAAAAAAAAAAATGATGTCACAAATGCCCATTGTCCAATGCACGGCTTCCATCAGGATTCTGATTCAGTAGGTGCTGTTTGATATAAAGGACTGGAACATGTGAAGAGCAGGACCCGGAGCCCACTGTGGAACCATGTGACCTGCACCCTGGAAACACAATCGATATTAAAGTACACAAAGAAATTTCCTCATGCTACTTTTGATTTACCTTCACTGTCAGGAAAGTAACATTTCCATACTGCTGGTAGAAACCCGCGACCTGGTTGTCAACATGCCAGGGTTGATACCTAGTGGTGGCCTGGGAACAAATATCAGATATCGACCGTATGTCCAACTGTTAACATTGTATCAACATAGATTGCGCATCATCATAGAGATTGGGCTATAATTTGTAAAAAATAATACTCAAACGTGTTGACTGACCAATAGCAAGGGTTAGCGTTCAATAATAGGTTGCTACCTCTATGCCGAGGTCTTCCACAAACCACTGATCTCCCAGGAAGTTGCAGGCCATGTCTGTGTCCCCGTTGTAGACGAGTGCACGCAGGCCGAAAGAAAGCAACTTAAGATACGCGTCCTTCACTGATGCGTACAGGTTGGTGTAACCCTGCCCGACAGTCTCACTGCAGACAAGACAAGAAGCATTCATAATTCATTAATACAAGACACACACTGAACAAGAAAATAAGTGGCTAGATCCCTTCAATTGGATAATTATTTCTGTGATGATCACATTGTTAAAAGGCACTGTTTTAACAATCTGTTTATGTACATTTATGTGCATTCACAGTACAAAATCGTTCTGTACATGCAGTAAACAACTCATTTTTACAACATAGAAAACTGCGGCTTATACCCATCGTTTTTTTTTTAGAATTGCTGCAGCTTAAGAAAGCTCATATTTGGTTATGCACTGCTCAGTACAGTTAAAAATTTAAGGATGGACTCCGCCAGCACCAACTGATGCTTCGGGTTTTCTTTTAATTGATTTTTGACTACTAAAAATAAATAAATATCTGTATCAGTGAGGTTATCTTCATTGTGTCCTTCCCTATGGGTGTCATCAGTATACTAGCGGTACTACAAGGTAGCAACCAGCAGGGGGCACCATTAACTACAAAGTAAACAGAGTAGCATTAGGTTGTTTTTTTCTTTAACTAGAACAAAAAAAATATGACAATAAAAAGTACATAATACTTTGGAAATTCAAATTATTATTTTCAATTTAATGACGTAAATTTGGAATTCTACGATATTCTAAATGTATTGAGACACGCCTGCATATACATGCAACACAAGTAAAGAGTCCCCGTCAAATCAATTGTTTTGATCTTGAAATAAAACCACACTCTTTGGGATGCCACCAAGCATCCCTTCACTCTTTTTAGCTAAATAAATGACTACAAAAGAAAGAAGTTTACATGCAGAGCTTTGGCGCTCTACCATACCTGCACAGGTCCCATGGTGGCAGCGTATCCGGGATATGCAAGGCTTTCCTCACATCGCCTCTGTTGAGCCAGTTGACTTGAGCTGTACTATTAATGCAGGGGGGGACTTCGTTCAGAGAAATGGAGAATGACGGCCCATCTGAAAACTTCTCGCAAAAAATGCTGTGGTCAAGATCTGTTTTTGCTTCTCCTGTGTGATGAATAAGAATAAGTGTTCACACTCACATGGTTGCTGCGTTTGCGGTAGTCCTTGAACAGGTGACTCATGGCTCGCTCATAGGCTGGGTGAAACCCGCCGCGACCCTCGCAGTTCAAGTAAAGGGCATACTCGTTAAGGCCGCTGTTGTACACAATATTAAAGGCCACACTGACCTGTGGGGACATCGAAACAGAGGCAGAGGAGGATTTGACATTGCGCACCAATGTGGCAAGATGAACAATTTACATGCAGGGCACTTGTACAGACCAGCGTCTGGCATTTCTGGGAAGTGGAGTTGGAGAAGTCACATCTTTGGTTCTCGCAGCAATGAAGGTTTAGATCACGCCACAAGCTGCGCATAACACAGTTTACAATTACAACGATAAAAGCTTGACTACAGATGCACTGATATTAGGATCTGTGGAGATACTTTACATCTATACTCTTGATACTACAACACATACTATAAGGCACATGTGTCAAACTCAGCAAATTGTCAGATTTTTTGTTATTGACCCCCCCTTTAAATAAAATAAAAAAAAAAAAGTTTGAACAAATAATTTACTGGCTTTGGATTTTCAAATTCGTTATGCATCAATGTGTTGCGTGTGTGATGATATAGGACGAGCATATATTTATATAAACTCACATATAACAGCCCTGCAAAGGAAACCATACCAACGATGCAAACTTACTCCTCTCCAAAGAGGCCATGGTAGTAGGCAAAATAAATTAAAGTCTGGTCATTGAGCGCGTAGCTGCTGAGACCATTTCCCACAGCAAACCCCTTTAAAAAAAAAAAAAAGGGGGGGGGGAAACATTAACATACAATTGACAGTGCACCACAGTAAATACCAACCACTTGGCGTGCCACAAGAAATTATCGAGTTTCTATAGTAAAGTAACATGAAAATGCATTCCATCTTAAGAATCCCACCTTAAATTTGATTTTGTCATTTCCTGCAGCGATGCGCAAGCTGAGGGTTGGCACGTAAATTCCACCGTAACTTTCTCCAAAGATGAAGAAGTCATTCCGAAGGAAGCTCGGAAACTTGGCGAAAAAACTTTGCAGCGCTTTGTAATTGTCCTCGGCGACCTAAACAGTTGACATTAAAGATTTTTTTTTTATTTATGCATTTTTTTTTTTAGCTTGACACATTAAGTCAATCAATCATTGACTCAACTCACCTGATCATCATCCGTGGCGTAGTCGCCGTCATTGGAGTAGGAGTAGCCAACCCCTGCCGGGGATTCTAAATAGAGCACATTTGCAAACCTGTTCCAGCTAAAAGTGTTCTCGTACAAAGAGGCTCCGTCGTCTCGTACCTAAAATGCAATTAACAGTGAAAGTCACATCAACTGAGCGGTGGGGCCAGTTTTGCAAACTGTGGGCAAGCTCACATGGAAAGGTCCGTTCTCTGAAAGGAATCCATCCAGCGAGCTGCAACCCGGGCCTCCATTGAGCCACAATACCAGCGGGTCTTTGACCGGGTCCCTCTGAGAGGTCACAAACCTACACGAGACCCAAACCACAGATATTCACTTTCAATTCATCAAAGACGCAAACATGTTGAGTAGAGATATTCAACACCCCCCCCTAGCCCCGCAGACCGATACCAGTACATGTACTCATCAATACCAAGTAACCGATAACACAAGTCGGCCTACTTTTGAAACAGTCTGAAGTTCCTAACCAGTTAATCAGAACTTGAGTAGACTTTTTTCCCCCCCACACTGAATACTAGGGTCTACATGGCTGTTCAGTCTCATACTTGAGTCACAATATTCTGAAGTAACAGCACTCTTACTTGAGTACAGTTTTTGGCTTATGTGGGCCCCATGATGGTGATGCTGTCGGACAATGTCGGTTCATAAGTTTGGGACGTGCTCACTAATCATAAATGCACTATTTGTTTATTATTTTGCGACAATAATTCTGAACATGTTCATGTGTAACCACTTTAGCGTTCGATCAGTGGCTGATTAGTTTAAGGCTGGGAAAGTTAATTAAGGCACCTGAGACAGTTACGGGGACCTTTGAACCCGGAAGTCAGTAGACGGTGTGTCATATGTCGCTGATGTGCTGTGTTACAGGTGAGTAAAAGTGCCAAAATAATAGGTATACCTTGAAATACTGTTGGTATTTTAAGACTAGGCATCCTTCAATAGTGTAATTATTACGTGAAAAGTAGGTTTTGAGCTCATTTGTGAACGTGTAGAAGTACGCAATGGTGACGCGTGTTAATGAGCAGACAGGAACTATGGCCATTTGCGTGACTTGTTGCCACTGATTTACATTGTTATGCGTAATGTACAATACTTCATGTGAATATGAATGGGAATATTTTGAGTTAGTGCAGTAAGCAACGTGTTTATAGCAAGTGACGGGAGCTCGGGAAGCTTCGTGCCTCATGTAGACAGTGTGCAGTCCAATGTGTCATAATTCGCTGTAACTGTCGCTGATGTGTTTTACAGAAGTAAAAAAAATAATAATAAAAATATTCTACATTTTCAAAATTTCCCCCGCCCCCCAAAAACGCTTGGGATTATTTGTGTCCATGCGTGCGACACTAATCTACCCACTTCTGATGGGCACAATGGAAATAGAACCTCTGCACACGAGTCTCCTTATTATCAATGAACTCAGGCTCTATGCTATCAAATGTATTCCCTTCGCTGTGTTAACATTGTGATCCGACTAACAAAAGACATTTTAGGAAATAACTGAAAATACAAAAGTGCAGATGTTTTCAGATCAAGGCAGTAAGAGTAAAAACTCGTCAAAAATACTCAAATACATGCACCTGGGAAAAAAAGAAAAAAAAAATCCAAGTTTGATTATGTTTCGTGCAGATGTTGCTCCTCACCAATAATGAAGAAACTTGCCGGGTCTGGCCTGGACGTGTCCCGACCACTGACGGAAGTTGGGTTTGTAAGTCAAGCCCGGGAGATGGCTCACCTCGTCGGGGGCATAATGAGCCCAAGAGCCAAGCCGGAACACGGCAAACACGGATAAAAACAAGGCCAACTGATGGCCACCGGCGTTCATCGTCTGATCTAAATGATGGACGAAACCGTACGAGATGAAAACAGTGGAAGAGCGGCTCTGTTTTATACTATAACGCGTGACTTCCTTATAAAACAAGTCACGTGACGGCGCGGGTTCGTCACGTGCTGCGACGCCAGTAGCATAGCAGCTTTGTTGCTAGATTTGGCAACCTGTCACCGGCACATTCAGCTACTTTTCAAATTGTTTCAAAACCTATCGCAACTTTTGAAAGTGACTTGAACAAACTATTGCTAAAACACACGCATTTTCGTCTAAGACACAAAACGATTTTCTGTCACAGTCTACATTAGGCGTGCAATCTTATGAATACATATGCATTTCAACAGCTTCATACACTATACATACCGGTGTGTATTATTATTTATCATTAGATCCATGTCAATTATAGAATACATTCTTCTTTGCACCAGTTGCACAAATATTGGAGTAGCATAATTATACTATTTATAATAATTATTATTTGTATTACTAATTATTGCAGTAGCATAGCAGCATGCACTATTTTTTTGTTGTATACATTAAACCAACATCTTCCTTCAATGCTTCTCTGATTTTTTTTGTTTGTTCAATGTTCTATCAACAAACACTCCCGCATGCTCCTGAGCCATTTGAGTAGTTCCGCAGCAAAAGAAATTATTTCTAATACAGCTAAATCTCGGTCCACCTCATTCAAATTCTAATGTGCGAGCAGTTACAGCAGGCTGAAGAGTAGAATGACTCAAAAATGAAGGCACATACGGTAGTAAATGGAGCATTTTATGCATCCATTTATCATTTAACCTTTAATGCAGACTTTCATTTCCTGTGAGTTTACACCATTTTAATATTTTGAATGAAGAATTTCAGAATAAATACACCTTTTTATATGCAAATTTGGGCCTGCTCACTGCTATTCTGAGAAATCAAGAAATAAATCAAGCACAACATTCAACCACTAAAGCTTCTTCATTTTTGTTTAGTATTTGTATTTGTTTTTTATTTTTGAAAGTATACAGGGACAGTGCATATTAATCAAACAGTTTCCTGTAAATATGACAGATTATAGCCAATGGCTAATTTGCATCCGTTGTCCCTGTAATGCCGATAAACTAAATTTAAATATTAATTTAACAATTGTGTGCTTGTTTCCCCTCCTCCATTTGGCAACAGTAAATTTCAAAACTTATAATAAATATATTTCAGCATTTTGAATATAATTTTATTTGAAGAACTTACACATAACTATATATTAACCAGTGTCGAAACATTAAAAAAAAAACATTTTGCTAATTACTAACAATTAATTTTTGGCAGATGTGCTATGAAAAATACTGTAGTTCCCAACAATTCAACTAATTAGATTTTCGAAATTTTATCAAATAAGTGAACTCATGATTTGAGCTCATGTAAAATGTTTGGAAAATTATTTCATGTCGCAGAGGGTGCTGAAATATTTCAGCATTACTGCTGATTTATTTTGACTACTATGGTTCATATAATTTACGAATGTATATTTTTATAACCCTCCCCAAATAATTATTTACTGTGCAAGATTATAACCTTCTTCCAGTTGAGCATCTATTGCCCTCTATAGGCGGCTTTGCACACCAAGTGAACGCTTATCCCGTTGCCATGGCAACACGTGTTTGGAGCAGCTCCGGATTACGCTTCCTGATTTCTGCAAACGAACATGGTGAGCCAAAGTTTGTTTGCCTCTGGTTTGCCTTGAGAATTACAATGAGTTAGGTTTATTATCTTGAGGTCATTAAAATGAAATGTTGTGGCTAATATGCGAACTTTGAACAGCCGCCTAAAAAGAAGAGCTCGGGAAAAAAGTCAGCCAAGGTCAAGTCTGCTGCACTCATAGATGGACTCACCAGGGACGAGCTGTCGAAGGAGCAGGTCAGAATGAAAACTATGCTGAATAATGATATCATAATAAATAAGAAATGAATAAATACACCATCTGAAAGCTTTAGTTTGATAGTAGTTTGACAACTTGGGTGAAGATCTCATTTGAAGTTATTCAAAGTTGTAAAATATAATGACTATATTATTTCCTGTATATTAATTGGACTGGTTTGAGGAATAAGCTCTCAGCTTTGCCATTTTACAGTTTTCAGGGTGTTTATGAGCTCTGGTTTTTGAAAGCTGTTTAAGCAATTAATTAATATCCTTGATATTCATTTTATTACATAGGACCATTTTGGTTTTACATTTTTTTACATTAACTTTTAAGACAATTCAGCATGCTAATACAAGAAAATGTAGTGCACAAAAAAAAAGATTGTCATATTAATAGCCTTATCATTTTGATTGCAATACTGGTACTGCCTTCCACTACTTTATGGGTTATCTTCAGACTTAAGCTGTTATTCTAGAACCCATTTTATTTTATTTTATTTTATGTCACCAAGCACAGCCTCCCCAAACAAGTGCCACCATCATGACCAACATTAAAATGCAGATATGTTCCTATATTAGTGTTTGTTTCTTAAGCTGGATATCAAGGATAGAAACAAATGCTCAAATGGCTTTACACTTACTTACATGTATGGACATTAAGTCTCTGAGACTCACACAGTTTGATGCGCTGCAAACTACCACACATTAAAAGGCATATTGGAAAATGAATACCTTTCTGACAGTCAATCAACTAAGCATTATTTTTTTCTATGGCAATAAAATTGACTTCTGAATCTTAGATACTAGAGCACATTGTCATCCTGAGAGAGGAGTTGGACCGAGAGCGGGAAGAGAGGAACTACTTCCAGCTGGAGCGAGATAAAATCCACTCCTTTTGGGATGTGACCAAGAAGCACCTGGAGGAGGCTGTGGCCCAACTCAGAAATGAAGAGAAGAAGATTGAGGAGGATGAGGGACGTCACCTTGTAGAGATTAAAGTAAGTAACTACAAATCTTCATCACAGGTTGATGGAGAAGTCAGACAAGGATCTGAGTGAGCTTCCATCAGTCCAGTTTCTAGATTTCTTCTCCTTTTATCGGTCATGGATGAGCTGGTGTCCATCTCAGCTGACTTTGGGCCCCATCTTAACTTCCTGTGGAAATTAACCGAAAATTTTCCACCCATTTCCAACCCTGTGCCACTGCAAAATGAACACCAGGTATATAAACAGAAAATGAAGCACCTGCTGTGTGAGCACCACAACACCATCTCAGAGCTGGAATCAGACCGCGCAACGACTGCCGAGGCCATCGAGAAAGAGCAAGCCCGGCTGGAGAGGGAGCTTCATAAGAGGACGACGGCAATCAGGAACGACATTCAACAGCTCGACATGGAAAACCTCGTCATTGTACTGGAGCAGGTGACCACAACCCTGATTTATCTTTTTAAGCAACTCCGATCAACTCGGTGGATTCTAACGTGCATCTCGTTGAGATCAACTTTTTTCTTTGTTGACCCAAAAAGTCAGCAAGTGATTGGTTTGATGATGTATTTGTCAACAGGGACACAATGAAGAAGTGGCCAAAACAAAGAAGAGCTGGGAGGATCAACTGGCAGGTAAAACCTCCAATCCTCCAATTTGCAATCAGCTCTTTTTATTTTACCGTATTTTCCAGACTATAGGACGTACTTGCATATAAGCCACAGCAATTCTTTTTTGGGGAAAAAAAATTGTAGTTTACTGCATGTACAGAACGATTTTGTACTGTGAATGCTCATAAAGGTACATGATCAGATTCTTAAAACAGTGCCTTTTAACACGACAACAACTTTGCTAATTAAATCAGAACAGACCCAAGAGGAAAAAAATGGAGATTTATTCAGCGTCATTTCTGAACTCTAGAGCGCCCCTAGTGGTGAAAGAAAAATTCAGATAAAAGCCGCACTGTTGTATTCGCCGCATGGTTCGAAATCTAGGAATAACTTAGCGGTTTATAGTCCGGAAAATACATTAGTTTTATATATATATATATATATATATATATATATATATTGATGGATAATGGGACTTTGCACATGCTGAAACATAAATATACAGGGGTGAACTGTTTGTAATTTGTGTAGAAACAGAGGCCCGCTACAAGGAAAAGCTGGAGCTGTTGCAACAGGAGCTGGTCAACATGAGGAAAATGGAAGTCCTCGAACGAGAGGATCAGTGGAACAGTCAGATCAGCGCTATGACTAGAGACCACCATCAAATATTCGGTGATGCACTCGCTCTCCTCAATCAAACGATGGAACGAGATTTGTATCACAATGATTCCTTTAAGGTACCGTAAGACCATTTCAAACTATATACTTTAATCAAACTGATTAAAAGCAGCAACAATTTTGTTAAGTATTCATTCAAGAGCCACAAGAAGGGCAATATTAGTGCAATATTATTAATATTATTGCAGAATTTTTTTAATTAGCTATTCTTAGTGAACTATTTCTGCCTCCTGATTTTTAGCAATCGTTCACAAATATTTAAATATTTCCTAATAAATTATTAACCTATACCCTTTATTTTTCCTGACGTTGTCTCCTGAAGAATCAAATAGAAGACGCAAAGATCAAACAAAAAGAAAAGGAAAAGAAATTGACCCGTGTTCTACCAGAAAACAAGCGTCTCAATAAGCTTCTTCTCGACGCGCAGGAGAAAACCGCTGAAGTTGAAAGAAAGATGAAGAACCCAATCCGGAAGCAGGTTCTGTTCTTTCATATTCCGATCATATTGTTCACGGATAGCTCGTATTGTGTGGGTTTTATATGTTGCAAGCAGCTGCTTGATGTTAAGTATTCACCAGGACACCAAAGAAAGGAGAAAAGAAAAGCAGCTCAGTGATCAGAAACAGAAATTAGAGCAACTGAAGCAGAAATTTAGCGAGGTAAAAATAATCCGGAGCAAAGTACTATTCCATTTCGGGCACTTGTGACGATCCGCTCTCATGAATGTGACTCTAGCTTCAGCGGGAACGAGACGAGCTGCGTGTGAGCCTCGCTCAGGACGTTGAGAGTGTTCAGAGGGAAGAAGATGAGAAGAATGCCAAGCTGGAAGAGAAAGTGAGGGACACGATGGACGACTTGGCGACGACGCAGGCCAAGCTCTCCGCTGTGCTCTTGGTCTCTAACGTGGACCAAACCGCGCTAAATAGCGTCACATGCAGTGTCGAGGTACCCGCGGTACCTTTAAGTGCCCATGCAGCTTTTAACTCTTCTTTCTTTCAATTTGATACCACTTCTGGTGACAGAAACGTTTTTATTTAGTTTAAAATGACTCACCTTGACTAAAATCCTGCGTTGCATTAGAAGAATCCTCTTCAGTTATTTGTTTCTTTTTCGTAGTGTAAATAAATCCTTACTGTGGCGGTGGCCATTTGCTAATTAGTGATCGGTCACACTTTAGTTGCCATGACTACGATTTCTTCCATTTCTTTTGTGGGAGATTATATTTGTTCGAAATTGTGTGCATGATGATGTTAAAATGAGTTTTGGCCTCGCCACTCATTCACAAACACCTCCATGTAATTTATTTTGCGGATGCTTTGCTGCATTTTCGGTTTTGTTGATTTTTTTATTTATTTATTTATTTTTTGTTTTGTTTTCCCTATTGCCATTAAGAAAGTAGAAAAATATTTAAAAAATAATAAGTTATAATCATAGCATCTACATTTTGATAAATCTCCAGTTTAACATGTGGCTTCCACCACAACAAGGATTGACTATGTAGAAAAAAAAGTGCGATAACCTAACAGGATTCTACCTTCGGCCACAATCCGATGCGCGATTCGGTGGAATTTAAAATTGACACAGTGAATATTCTAAAGGTTTTAATATACATTTTTCTCTTACAGGCAATGATAGACTCCAAAAATAAAACCATTAAGGATTTACGATCCAAAATATCTCTGATTTCCAAGGTAAGTAAAAGTGATGCATGCAACAAAATCAATATTTTTTATGTGTTTTCTGTACACTGAAACATCGGTTCTTCTGGCAGGCCCGTCAAGGTTTACTGCTGAGGTATGAAGCAAAGCAAAGAGCTCTTGGTGTCCCTGTGGAGGAACCTTGTGTGACATATTCCTCATTTAGGAATAAATATTGGGTGTATAACGAGCTTTAGATCAAATGATTCAATCTGTTGCTGATATCCCACTTAGTCTGGTATTGGTTAACTTGATGAATTGAAGTTTCTTTTATTACATATCACAAATATTTTTTCAGCCTAAATTTTATGACTCAGAAGGATAAAATCGTAATTGTAATATAATTGACTTGCATCTATGTTGTGGTGTTATAACACTTTAATTGACTTTTGAACACAAACGGTGTTGCAACACATGTAGACATTAATAACAATACTCAGTCAAATATTCTTTATCCTCTGTGAAGAATATCTAATATTAGTGCCGCACTGAAGAGCTACAGACCTTCTCTATGAATCTGTTTTAATTTTTTTTTTTTTACTGCTTGATGAAGAAGCGGCATAATGGTCATTTGATTGAGGCAAAGTGTGTAATTTTTAATGAAAAAAATTAATTGTGTCATATCTTTATACGGTAAAATATTGTTGAGTGCCATTTTGTCATTAAAACATTTTGGAGGGGAGCTGTAACAGATTAATGTTGTTTCCATTCATTGCAATGAGGAAAAGTGTATTAGATTTTTTTTTCTTAATGAAGTACAAATAAGAATGAGTGACGTTTTTTCGACTGCAGATCACCATCGACCAGCTTTCCAAATCTACAAAGACTTCTTCGCTTTTTGATGAATCCTCGTTTCACCTCTGTTAGACATGACATCATGTTTCAGTCAAATAATTTTTCCCGTCTAATCCAGCACGTCTTGGTTTAATCTCCAAGGAAGTGGTACAACGTTGGATGATGGCAGTCACAACAAGTTCTTTGAAGATACGTCTATTAATAATGCGTCATAAATACAGTGATGGTTAGGTTGACATCGCTGGGACTTCAAACCTCGGAATGAACCCAAGTATTCCAATCTCAACATCTAGTTGCCAGTGGAGCGCCAGGCGGGGTGGATCCAGTTGCTCATTGTATACCCCTGCGGCCAAACGAGCCCTGACGCATCGAGTGATTGCCGTTCCTTTTACTATTAATAATACAGGAGGACGATATTGTCCCAGTGAAACACAGTATCATGCTCTGACAGCAAACAGAGTGAGGGGGTCCTCTAAGGTTTCGGGGGCCCTGCAGACTTTCGGACTCAGGGGAGTCGGCTGCTTTTACTTTTTGCACAGGGCTGAATTTGAACACTGTTAGCTGAGTCCAAGCGTTGACAAGCTATTTAGTCCTGCTGGCCTGTTCCTCTCAGGTCATCACTACACCCCCAACAAACTTTCACGGTGAGCCGCTGCTGAGAGACAGCTCAATGGGGCGTTAGTCAGTAGGAGACCTCCGACAGAAAGAAAAGGATGGAGGTCCTGCCTGATTAACTTCATCCAGATTTTCACTCATTTGGTGACGCAAAACTTTTGTTGTTCATCAAGTTGGCAGGGGTATCGATCCTGGTTCCCAATTTTGAAGAGACATACAGTCTGTACTCAAGCCATGCCAGAGATGCAAGTAAACGCGGGTGTCAAGTGGGAGGGTTCAAGGAGAGTGAAAGCTGAAGAACAGACGATGGTGATACCACCACACTGAAGATGATGCAACTCACTTCCAACAACAGAAAGACTGCAGGGTGAGTGCTTTAATTTCCTTTTCATCATCACAAGTGCTTTAAGGAATTCAGTTTGCTCTCAATTGAATACGTAATCCAAATCCGGAAAACTGTTTTTGACAATTTTGTTTCAATGACATTTTATTCATAATTCTATTAGAATATACAAACATATGATACAGAACCTGAGATGGTGGAATCGAGACAACTGTTGCACGTGAAATTTATTTTCACCAATCATCCAAAAGGTGTGTGATGATTTCTGGATTAAAAGTGAAAAATCTTCAACAAACAAGAAGAGTCTAATTGTCGCTATTCAATCTTATCATCACTTGGATGACTGAAAATCTAGACAGGAAAATGTGAATTTACAAAGCTTGACTGCGTGTGTTTGTAACATTTTTTAAAACCCTGTTAAGTGAATTCAAGAATTTATTTCTCAATCCAGTAACTGCTGAAAATTATGAGTATTGAAACGTATAGCTGTAGCATTAAACTGTTTTGAACAATTTCTGATGTTTTTTTAAAATTTTTTTTTAGCCTGGGCTAAAACAGTGCCCAATGACACACGACAAAGTCAGGGTTTGCCTCCCCCACAACATAAGACAAACTTGAGTGCCTTTGTTTGCATCAGCAATTAACAATATTGTCGTGAGAAATTAGCTAGCTAGTAATGTCTACACTCAAAAACACAAAATTTATTCATACAGTCATTGGCTGAAAACATTTGAAACCATAAATGTTGGCAAGGCTCCAAAAGGGTGAAAAGCGAACCCGAACTTTTGATGAAGCTTGTCACAATGACACAGGACGACGCGTTAATCACGTTAAAAAAAGTGGAGAGCGGTAAGCTAACAATACAATTAGCGCTTCTGATTCTGAAACACGTTGCAAACGAGAATGACCAGATTTCTGCTCTAACGACCAAATAAAGTATTAATTAACTTGATTTATTAATAAACATTATTTATTAATTATTATCATACAATTATTAATTAATAATTAACGATCTGCTATTCTCCACCTACAGTCCATTGAGGGAAGTGCAGGCACTTTTTTTGTTCCTACTTTAAAGCACTGACTTTAATTATTAACCATTTAAGAAGAATATTTATGAGCAGCCTGTCTCGCATTTTTGTCAAGTCTCGGCATCCACGTCGTAAGTTTCGTGAGGACGTTGCTCCAATGTCAAATATTTCAATTGGTGTCAGCAAGTCATGGCAGCTCGCTGAAAGAGATTTACAGTCGATGGCACGTTTCGAGACCCAATAATCCTGCTTTGCAAAATGTAAATCAGAAAAGATTTTCGGAGGTGACCCAGCAATATGAGGTGCCTCTACCGCCAATTATAGTCCGACTGCCGCTTCACGCTTTATTAGCCATGCAGTGCAAGTGTAAGGCGACGTGGCAAGCAGCCAATAAGGTTTAATCTCCTCCTCCTTTAACATCTCAGGTTCATCCTTTCAGCGAAAGTCAACAGAATTGCATTGTTTTCCCAAAATCGATCGGAATTCATCAAGCGGAGTGATCAATTTCTCAGCGGAATGAATTGAAGACTGCAGACAAAAGGCCTGGCATGGCTACTCTTCGATTTACAAGCCTCCTAGTTTGCGCTCTTTTACTAGGACAAGGATCCTCTGAGAAAACAGGTTAGTGCATCGTCAATAGAACTAAAATGTGTCTTTTATTCCCACATTCATCTAATCAGCAGTTCTTTGTCTCGTTTTCCAACATGCTCATCATTCAGCAAGGGGTCGAGAACAGCAACGAGATGTCACTCTCAAGGAGCTCCTATCCAAATTAAGTCAAGAAGGTGCTCGGGATCCACAAAAGAGCTCACAGGAAACCAGCAAGGATGCACTTCTGCACCCTTGGGTGACGAGCATCCTGGGGGGGCTTCAAACACTGAGTGGACTACTTCCTGGTTCGAACCTGGCTTCACTAAACCCGCCGCCTATTGATCGTGGTCATCTCTCTGGCTTCCTCTACAACATCTCTCAGTACCTCCAAGATGTAAGCGCAGGACTGGAGGAGGCGCCTTTGGATTTGGATGACCAACAGCTGTGGGAGAAGGTGCTCTATTTTTTTCTCCAATCTGAAGGCAGTGCCGGCCGAGTCCCGCCTCGACCCAGCATCCAAGTGAAGGACTGGTTTCTGTCCCTGAGAGGCAGCCCGCACTGGGACTGGCTTCTGGGGCTGCTGCAGAGCCTCACCACGCTCCTGCAGCGGCAGCCTCACAAGCCCATTCTGACTTTGCTGTCGCAGAACTGGAGGACGGTGAGCGCGGTGCTGGAGGCCGCATTCCAGGCGCTGATTAGCGGGACGTACGGACAGGCCAGCGCTGGCCTGCAGGGCTTCATTTGCGCGCTGAAAGGTCACGCCGACTGCCCTTTCGGCGTCAGCTGGCTTCAGTATTTGCTCCGCTTCGTGGAAACGCAAAGCTGGAAGCCCGTGGTCAATTTGCACCCGGCGGGGGCTGACGCTGAACACAGGAGAGGTTCGACTGGACGTATTAAGCCCTTCAGTTTACCGCCTGAACTCATGAAGCAGGACGCATTGCTCCAAAATCATTTTCGGGATGACACAAGCACAACGCCGGATGATCCGGATTCGACGCAAAATGTATTCCTGCAAGCTCTGACGCGCTCAAGTGGAGGTCATTCGGCACAGGAAAATCTCGCTCTCGTGCAAAGTTTGGATCGACTCCGAATGGGCCTTCTGCACAGTGTGGGCAGTTCAGTTTATGGTAACTTGAGGAAGAAAGTGTCGCGAGTTACCATGGCGATGCTTGATGATGTCGACAATGTGGTGGACGCGTCCCAGCCCAGTAGAAGCGGACAATGCTCCGTTGGTGAGTGTGTAGGGCAGTTGAGATTAGCGCTAAGCGGCCGTAGTTTTGGTTTTTCATTGAGAAATACGGTGCTCAACACATACAATATAGATTTATTTGAAAACCTTGACTCCCTTTGCACACCGCTCCATAAAAACTTGCCAAACTGCTGGTTCTACAAAATTGCGCTTGGAAAATTATTTTTATCTTCGCATTTATGTTGAAAACTGTCTAAAGTCTTATAAGAACCTTTAAATGAATTACTCGTCACATTGTTAAACCAGCTTCTCAAAAGTTTTATTAATTTTACACAATTTATGCATTCTTAACTAAATAAAAAAAAAACACTAGAGCTGCAACAGTACTGTGCAAAAATAAAAAAAATGAATAAAAAAACAAAACAGCTGAAGATAATTGTAAAATAAGAAATAATTAAATAAGAAACTCAAGGGCTCAAATCTTATGCTGATTTGAACGCCAAGAAATAAAAAATATTTGTAAGGCCGATTTAAAAAAATAAATAAATTTTAAAAAATGGACCGTGAACGGGCTTGTCTAATGTGCATTGGGAGGTTGTTCCAAAGTTTGGGGCCAGCGACAGAAAAAGCCTGTAGCCCTTCCGCTCAGACTTTGGTATCTTGCCCATTTTTTTTTTTTCTTTGCAATGATTTAGTAGCAAAAATTCGAGATAAGAAAATTGCACGGTGGCAGTGGATTCAACTCACTGCACAACAAGCTGCCCTTTGTCAGACAGAAAACAATTCTTCCAAAAAAGAGACTTGAAGCCATTTAATTTCCAATCCTAATTCAAGTTTGCTTTTAGACTAAACATGGAACAGCAAAAAATTGCATGTTTTGTATTTAAAACGACCACATAACTTTGTATTTAAGTCCACTAGCTTAATGCTAATGCTAATCGGTCGTCGAAGGGCTAACAAATGGCATCTCACTGAGGTTTTATAACACTTTAAACAATGGATATTTGAACACAAATGTTGAAGAAAATATACTAGTACTGACAGGCATATATTGTTTATCCTCTGCAAAAAAAAAACCCGACTGCTAACACTATAGTATTAACGTAACATTAGCATACTATTTAATTATGTTTTTGCCAACAATATTTTAGAGAACCATTTGACTATTAAAAAATATATAAAACATTTTTTATAATTTTTTTTTTGTGGGAGGAAAAGGTTGGAACGGATTACTGGTATTTCCATTTACTTCCATGTGGAAAGTTGATCTGAGATGCGAATTTTTCAAGTTACAAAAGTGTTGACAAGATAAATAATTTTTGTGGGGACTAAGGAAGAACATACTCTTGAATTAACTTTCATATAACTTCAGTGATTTAAAAAATCTAGGTACATTTGACAAAAAAAATGTCTCACACTGCTTTAGGTCAACCTAGTCACTTGAGTATCCTTTGTGGATTTAGCAAATCGCTTTGCCCTTTCTTTGTTATCAGCAATATTATATCAAGGGGGATTTGCGGGATTTGCTGGCGGATCTGTCGTGTCGCATCAGATATGGTGGGGTGTGTGCGTGTGTGTGTGTGTGTTTGTGTGTGTGTGTGTGTTCTGGGTGTCTAGTTGCTTTTTCCAACTCACACTCATGATATTTGTTTTCATGTCTCTTTTAAGGTGACCTGAGGCAGTTAATCTTATGGTAAGATCATGGAAACAGTATACGTTATTTTCCCATTGCCAGCAAATTGTCTGTAAACCTGAGTGAGATAACTCATCGTTCTCATGTATTTGTGCAAATGTAGGGGTATCAGACATAATGTGACCTGGAACACGCAAGCTTTGGGTGTTAGCACCCAAGGTCTACCAAGTTCACTCCCGTTCCTGTCCTGCCCCTCAAGTGATGAAAATAGGTTCGGACAAACACCTCCCCAATTAACTCCGAAATCCTCCGCTGGCGATCCAATCAATCCAAAAGGCTTTCATGATCAGCGCAATCAGCCTCAGACAAGAAGTGAGAGTGACCTACAAAAAGAAATGGAGTACTCAACCACTGCAGAAATTCTGGAGGCGGCATGTAATGAATCCATTCCGGGACTGAGTGGCGTCTCCAACTTCACGGTTTTCCTCTATTGTAAACTTTTGGATCGGGAGAACGGCTCAGTGAGTCCTGCTGATGGTGGAATGGGTCTGGACCTGCACGCCACATGCTCGGATGCGGCTTGGTACCTGTCTGCGGCTGAGGAGGACTTCCTGTGGGTTCATGTGTGCATTGAGTTCTTTGCATCTGAATTCAACAGCACCGTTTGTGCCAATTCCACTTTCTGGCAGCTCGGAGCACATCAGGTGAGGCAAATTTGATTTGATGATTGACGTCAATGTACTCCCACTGTAATATAAAATGAAAACCTGGCCACTCTTTGAAATGACCATATCCTTTGTCAGTGGTTGAGTCCACATCACATGGTTTTTGGACGCCATGTTGTGAACCACTACGACTATTTTTGTAGTTTAGGCATTTTAGTGCACTTCATATTAAATTCCATTGAATTAGTTGGTGGGAAAAAAAAAAAGGGAAATTTTTCGTTTGATTTTCAGATTTTTATTATTGCGGCAGGGGTCAGTCGCCACCCCCTGTGATTTACAGAGGAACACTGGATAATAAAAGCACTTTCAACTAGTGATAGGCCGATTATCGGGGCCGATATTTGGCATTTGGCCGATAATCTGTATTGGCGTTTCTATTTAACTTTAAGGCCAAAAAATTTAAAGCTGGTTTGTTTTGGCTCGCTGCAGCACACTTCTCTCTCTCTCTCTCTCTCTCTCTGCTGTGCTCGTGGCCCTGCCGGCAGAAGCAGACTGGCCCTCCCACAGCACCATCTGATTGGTTCCTTGCGCTGTGGGTAGCAGCCAATCAGCACTAGGCCGCCTGTTTGCTTTTTCACCTCGAGTCACACACACCACAAGAAAAAAAGGAAAACAGACTTTGCTGAAATTTTAACAAATGTCAGTCTACAACAACTCACAACTAATAGAAAACTTTTTGCCGTTGTAAACTTTGAAGCGATGTTTGTTTTCATTGAACTTCAAGGAATGCAGCTGAGCCTTGGAGCTCCGAGCACTTTTTGTTCGACTTTTGAAATTAAGTTTTATATTTTCTAAGATCTAAAAAAAAAAAGCTTTAAAGGCGTCTAAACTAAGTCAAATTTCTGAGTTTTTATTTTTCCAAATTTTGACGCCATTTTACCCCTTTTTTCAACCAATCAATATCGGCTTGCCATATCGGTTTTCGGCCTCCACGACTACTAATAATCGGTATCGGCCCTGGAAAAAAGTATATCGGTCTATCACTACTTTCAACATAGCATGTCTGCCACATTTTTGTCACGTGTCTCTGTGGGGAATTTGCGTACACGGCACGCACACACACAGTGCACTGGTGTAGCGATGCTCATTTTGCAATCCTTAATGGGGGCTAAATATTTACAAACAGTATTTTCCCTCATTCCCAGGCTACGAGTACACTCAACTCTAATGCATTTAACCAGACAAGCATAAAGCAGTTGTGTGCGCACCTGTCGAGCAGTACAACCGGAAGCCCAGCGCCCGAGCAAGGCTGTCTAGCTCCGTTCGGCAGCAGGTTGGTGAGTGCCAAGGCTTTCCGGCGTTGCTTCCTACCCGACAGTTCAGCCCTCATCTCATCTTTGTGCGGGAGAGAACCCCCAGATTCCCAGCGCTCCTTCCCAGAGGGCAGCTGGGCCGCGACGTACTGCTTTCGACAACACAACCTCTCCCGTGTCAATGCCACGGAGGAGACTTGCGAGTACAAGGAGTGGGCTGTGCAGACATTCCTCAATGTGACCGTGCTGGAAGCGTGTGGACGGACACGCGGACTGAGAGAGCACATGTGCTTGAACGCATCGCTCTACCGTCAGCTCGTGAAGTCGATGCCCAGCTTGTATGACGTGTGTGCTGATCTGCAAGCAGAGATGGAGGACGGCAAGTGCTTGCTTCAGAGGTTTTTCGACATGCTCCCGGCCCAATATGAGTTCGACACATCCCAGCTGTGCGTGAACCCGGCCCCTTTGATGTTGGATGTTTTACACAAGCTCAGCATGTGTCAGGTTGAAGGAGGGGAGAACCAATGGTTTTTTGTGACGCTCGGCTATGTGTTGAGAGTGCTGGACTTCATGGTCGGCCTCGATTCGGGACTGGATGAAGGGGAGGGAGAGGCCAGGCAAGGTTTGTATCAGGCCATTCTTCTTTCCCGTCTCCTTGACAACGCGTCCTGGAGCGCGATGCAGCCGGAGGCCTCCAGCAGCGTCCTTCACACCGTGGGAGTCTTCCTCCGTCGGGAGCAGAACATGAGCCTCAAGGAGGACCTCCTGAGTTGTTTCAGTGTAAGACAACACACACACGGTCTCTGCTAGGAGGCTTAATTAACTTGTTTTTTTTCTTTTGCTTTCCAGCCTGTCTTGTGGGACCTCATTGAGCAGGACAACAACTCTTCAGCTCTAAGGGTTCTGTTGCAGGTACAGTGAGGCTTAAGTATCTACAGTTGGTGAGAAAGTGGTTCCTAACCATCTAAGAGTGCTTTGAAATAGTGATGGGAAAATGAAGCTTCAAATTTGCTTCATGAACCAGCTGTTGTATTTTTTAATCCTGTAGATGGCACTGTTGCTTTAAATAAAGGGTTTAAAAAAACAACTAGTCAGTGTGCTTTCAGCCCAATGTTGAACCAAGAGTGCCATCTACTGGAGTCCAAAAATACTACAACTGGTTCATGAAGCAGATTTGAAGCTTTATTTACCCATCACTACTGTGAAACATCATCAGGAGTGCTACTGGAAGTTAAACCATTTCACTTAATTGGTGAAATTTATATAAAAAAAAAATTATATATATATATATATATATATATATATATATATATTTATAAAACTTATAAGATGGCGGCACGGTGGACGACTGGTTTGCACGCTGGCCTCACATTGAAATTTGCATGTTCTCCCTGCCCGTTCCTGCGTGGGTTTCCTCCGGGTACTCCGGTTTCCTCCCACATACCAAAAACATGCGCAGGTTGATTGAACACTCTAAATTGCCGCTAGGTATGAATGTGAGCGCAAATGGTTGTTTGTCTCTGTGTGCAATCAGTTCAAGGTGTCCCCCGCCTACTGCCCGAAGACAGCTGGGATCGGCTCCAGCACCCTCTGAGACCCTTGTGAGGAGAAGCGGTACAGATAATGGATGGATGGTGCAAAAATATTTTTTTAGGCTTTAAATCACGTGTCTTACTTTATTTATCAATGCCAGCGACACGCTTGTCAGGCAGAACAATTAATTGCTCATCCACTAGATGGCAGTACGTCCAATTAGTCTGTATATGCATCCATTCCCATTCATACAACACAACGACTCATGGCTTCCTGGGAGTTTATTAACTTTGTGTTTAATTTAACAGGGCCAAGTTTCACAACTAGTAAGTAAATGTGTTTGTTGTTTAAGTATATTGAGTCGATTTCATCGTTACTTCAATAGATTAGACATTGGTGCCTTGAGATATAAGAGTCCCAAAGTTTTTCCAAGCTACGAGTTGTCATTCAGATGATGTTTTGCTGTGATGTGGGCAAAAACCTGAGAAATTTGAGCACTGAATGGTACACGTGAGCTCAACTCAACTCGTTTCATAACAAGCAACAGTTTGCCAGATTGTGAACAATTATTCAAAAAAAAAAAAAAAAGAGAAGCTTAATGCTGTTTAATGCCACTCTCATTTCAGGATCAGAATAGTTTTATTGTCATTATACCACAGGGTGCAAGAAAATGGAAACGACATAACCCGTTTGAGATATTTGAGAAAAACAATGACCAACAGGGGGATACAGAACGGTAGTCTGCTGGGTTGCCTTTTATGGCGTGCCGCTTTCACAGATGAGGAAAAAAAATATAAGGGAGGAAAGGATTATTAAATAAAACAACAGCATCAACTAGGCTGAGCTCCTGTCAGGGGAGCAGTGAGCACCGCATCGATTTGGAAAAAATTACAGTCCAACCTGCAGTAGATGTGTGCTCTCAAACGAAACATAAAACAAAGATATTCACACACTAATGATGCAGCAACACACAAAGACAGACAATTTAACAGTTGTCACAGGCATGTTCTTTCTTTTTTATGAAAATGGTCGAACATTACTGGCACATCTACGGCTTAATGAGACAGCTGTGAAACACTTCCTGGATTGGGCCTGTTGACTATTATACTGCCCCTGGTGGCCAAATTGCTCGCACCAGAAGGAGCAGCAATTACTTAAACATGATGCACAACCGTGTTCGCTCTCTACAGTTTATAATTCAAAACTATATCATTAATATTATGTTTTCATGAAGTACAATATTTTAACGTTATTTGTCTTATTAAAAAAAACATGATTTTTGTTTTGTTTTTTGGGGCAAAAGCTGGAGTGGATAAAAGTCATTTCTATTCATTTTAATGGGGAAAGCGTTGTCATGGTAATAATTGATGCCGCTACTGAAAAAGGTTTGTAACTGTTTTTAGTTGCCACAAGATGGCGACAAAGCGGTAAAATAATCAGACGTTACGTGTGACGTTATGGTTTGGTGGCGCTAGTTTAAAAAAAAGTAGGTTGGTCCATTTGGAAACGCCGCTACTCACAAAGCTTTACATTTTCATTTATTGTTCCATTTTCCAGGAATACCTCCAAATGCCGGAAAATAGCATTCGCACTCTGGTGATGGCTGCTGAAAAAGATGCCGTCAAGAGGTTCCTCTCTCATATGCATCAATGCTGGGATAACCTGCAAGTCGAAACCAGCCGGGTTGGTTGGAACGAGACTAAAACTATCTTGTGGCTCCTCATTTTTTTTCTCCTGATAAAGGAGTTCTGAATTTATTATTTTTTTTTTTTATGGTTAGCCATTCCTTTGATGGGAAAAGTACAGTTCTGTCTGACATACCTAACAGATGTTGTCATGTGATATGTGCAATCAACTGCGAATGTATAACAGATGATGTGTTTGAACCAACATCTGTTTTTGTCCTGTTAATCTTTTTCCCCCGATCTCAGGCGTCCAAAAAAGAGCTGCAGGCCATGGAAACAATGACTGCTGCTTTTATCCACAAATTCCCCCGAGTGACCCCAGAACTCTTGGTGGACCTGTCCCAGTTCCTCCCGTTCATGTCTGTCTCCGACATCATGAGCTTCCCGGCCGCCGTCATTGTGAATGACAGCGTGTGAGTTGCTGACCAGTAAAAAAATAAAATAAAAAATAGAACGCAGGCAACAGTGTCCTGACAGTCGACGTTTGACTTTGTTCGAAGGTTGGCTGCCATCCGCCACCACAGCTCAGAGATGAAATCGTCGCAGAAAAAGGCATTTATAAAACGTCTTCTACAGTCAAATGCGGTGGGTGATGTCCCCGCCTGGCCAGCGTACTTCCTCAGCTCCATCCTCCCGCTTCTGCCTTACCTTCCCGTCAGTCGTTTTCAGCAGCTGACATCACAACAGGTCGTCGCAAAAAAATTTTTTCATCCTCATTTGAAACTGTGAACCCTTTCTTTTCTTGGGGGACAGGGAAAATACGTGAGCATTTTCGGCAACAGAGACTCCCCATGCTTCGCTTTCTCGCCACATGTACATCAAATTTGACATGTAGTTGAGTGGTATTGTATAAAACAGGTGACTCACATTTTGAATCGCCACTAAAGCAATATTTTTTAAATGACATAGCTTTGACCTTAACACAACAACCGTGAAGGCGTGAGTTTGGCTGAGAGTAGATATTCCGCAAACGGGCGAATTTGCAAATGCTGAACTGCCAACAAGTGGGGGGTTCACTTTAGTCATTTCACGCTAAATAATATTCTCACGGCTGTTATCTCATTTAGCTTACCCCTCTGGTGGAGTTGCTGGGCAACAGCAGCCTGGATGGGGTGAGAGGACGCCATGTTGTTCGGACCATTTTCACCAAGAACAACAATGTCACTGTTGATAACATATCCAGGTGGGACAGTTCCATTTTTGTGTATTTCAATGCTTACAGAAATAACTAAAGTCCTGTAATTTTTTTTGCATTTCTTGCTGACTGCTAAGTTGGTCCGTCCATGATCACAGTGGCGGGCTGTGCATTTCACACCTGGGCCTTCAGTGGAGTCCTACTTTGTCCTACTTGAATAAATCCCCCTCATAATACCATCATTTATGACACAACAGAAAGACTTACATACTACTGAGTGTTGGACAACCAGCTTCTCTTGAAAGGTCCATCTTGAAAATGCCCTCGCAAGTGTATCTGCAATTTTATCCACACTTTTCCCTCCTTCAGCCATTGTGGTTTAAAAAAAACAAGAATATATTTTACATTTTCAAACGGTCGTCAGTTACGACTTTCCGGCGTGTTGTTTCCGCATAGCACTGCCCCCTCATGAGTGAATATCCAATCACAAAACGCGTTCATCACCATCAGCGTAAGGCCAGCGAGAAGGCCCACTGTTACCAATTTGCGATCTGATTGGCGATTACAACGGTCTTTCAAATCTGAAAGTCCATTGACGATGACAGAACAGATGCCCGCACGGTTGTATCTGAAGGCCTCGGAAAGAATAGTGCGCGCTTTTGGTATTGTGAAATCTGCCTAGCAACACGAGCTAGCGGAATTATGATTGGATAAAAACTCGCACCTAAAAATACAACACTCGGATATAATATGACATTAATGTGACGAATATGATCATTTCTTTTGGGGATTATGTTCGGTTTATGAAGGCCTAGAAGGCCTTGACCGCCCACCACTGCATAATCATGACGACAATCACAGTAGTGGAATGACTTTGTCTTAATACTAACACTTTTTCCACTACTTGTGCTTACTAGTATGCAATTCTAGTAAACTACTATGTTGCACTATAACACTGCTAGGCTATAAAGCATGCGTCATGCACTAGTATTTTCCCCTCACTAGTAACAAACCATTTTCACACTACTATGCTGAGGATGAGAAATGGCTCCAATGTTGTTTTGCAGGCTTGGTGTCCTATCGTGTTACTTGGATCCACTTGACTTGCAGTCATTTCTTTTGGACTCGGCTCTATGGGCCACTCTCCAGAGGCAGCTGGTCAAGTGTGTGTCCAAGGGCTTCATCAGTGCTCGTGGCAGGGTGAGACACATTTGTTCCCATCATAAACCCTTCCTTGAACTGTGATGACAATCGGTCATGTATGTTGTCTCTTGTGTCTGACTAACTGTTCTACTTGGACAGCTTTCGACCTGGTTGGTCCCAGCAATGCGGACGTTGAATGCCAGCAGCTTGGCTCCCGCAGAGCTGGCTGGCCTCAATGCTCTCCTCCCACAGCTCGGCGCGTCCTTCTTACTATCGCTTCCTTCACAGCAGCTTCTGGAGGTCCTTTCCACACCGGGAATTGACAGATATTCCCCAGCACAGGTCAGAAGGACGGTTACGCATTGTCGAATGCGAGGGTGTTCAAACTTTTTCCGTTGACTTCTGCATACGGACAAATGAAAGGATATAGAGGCTGTTCTTTGCCTTCGGTTAATAAAATATGATGTAAACAGTCCATGTAGGTAAAAAATATGAAGAAAATATTCTTGTGCACCCCCAACTCTTTGCTGTGACTATAAATAGGATCATTTGCATATAAAATTGATTTCAGTACACCTCTGCAGGAAGTAACACTGCCACCTACTGTTGTGGATGTGAAAGTACACTTTATTCTCATACGGCAAAAAATAATAATAATTCTAATAAAATTACAATTATTATGTTATATTTTTTATTGAAACTGTCACACAGGCATGTGTTTGTTTAATATGTTTATTATTTTGGGTGACATTTACAATGGTGTAATAACAATTGATACAGCTCTTGTATTGGATCTTGGTCTATTATTTAGGTGAACCAGAGATGATGCTAAGTCAAATTAAATGACATTAAAGAAAAAAAAAAAAGTCCAATAATTCAATGTTACTTTTTCTAAGCAAAACTAGCTTGATATAAAAGTCTCACATAACTACTAAAAGTAACTGAGCCACTTTTTTCCCCCCTCCACAGGCTTTTCAAATGTTGTCCAAGATTTCAAAAGACACCAATGTAAGTTAAAATTTGGACAAATACGTTGGCCGAATATAGGTCAGCCTCGCACTCACCTCAATGTGTGTGTCTTCCTGGCAGCTCACAGTGGAAAAGCTGTGCCGACTGAAGCCGTTACACTCTGGTCTCTCTCCTGCTGTGCTCAGCAGCCTCCACTGGTCTGCGTTCAATGAAACTGCCCACTGTCAGTGTTGGAGAAGCATGCTAACCGGGCTGAAGCCTGGCCATGAAGCAATGCTATACGATGCAATGCAGGAGGTGATGGGGCTAATTTCTCTGATTTATTAATTTCATGTGAAATTCAATTGTCCGCATTTCCACATAATGATTTGGTTTTAAGCTTCTTTTGTAATCACACTCGGAAAAGGAGACACTTTGATACGTAACAAATTAAATAAACAACGATGACCTTCAATCAAGTTTTCTTTTATTAGGCTTTCCAAAAAGACTCACCCAACATCACTCAACATGTAAATTGTCTCCTGCCATTCATGCCTCTGAGGAAGCTGACAGAGGCCCTGAAGCGGGAAGGCGTCCAGAGAGACATAAGATTCTACCGACACATCAACTGGTCGCCACAACAGGTGCACGTTTCACCTTTTCCCATTAGCGTGACAACAATAAGGTGTCAGGATCTTACGCGAATGAAGAAAAAGCCAACTTTTGATCACCATTGCTTCCCTTATATATTCCCATATGTATATATTTATATATATATATATATATATATATATATATATATATATATATATATATATATATATTACTTTATTATATTATTATTTTTTTGGGCTAACGTCACAATTATCATGTTATTTATTTTTTTCTTGTCTGTACAGGCTCAGCTTTTGTTTAAATGGATACGCAACTCAAAAAACATCACCATCAAGATGGTGAGGTAAGTCTCATATGTTGCAACAGGAAAGTTAAGCTAATTCACTACACTTCATGAGCAATCTAAGAACATCCGGAACAACAGTGTTGAACTGTTCTGGATTACATTACATTTGATCACTCTTGTTTTCTGAGTTTGGTCATGTGATTTTTAAATGCTGAGCCGTGATGTCATTTTCAGTTGACAGCTAGTGGCAAACTGCCCGCCTCTGAGATGGATGAAAACAGGTGGATTTTGCTGCTTAATTCATAATCCATAATTCAAATATGAATCAGAATAATATGTTCAGACTCATAGGGCCTCATAGAACACATTATTGTTAATAAAATTTTTGATTTGACTTCCCCTTTAAATTCACATGCGGTAGCTATCTTTGTTGGATGCATAGTTTGACAGTAAACTTCAACTTGGAGAGTTAAAAAAAAAAAAATGCTTCAAGCATCTTTTTTGAAGAATTGTTCTCTATCCACCAAACTGCTGCTTGTTGTGAATTGAGTTGAGTTGAGTTCACAATATGATTTAATGTGGTAGGAAACTCCAACATTCCAGGAAATTGCAATGTCCCTTCACTGGTCAGCTATTTTTAGAAGAGGCACACAGGTGACTCATGATCGTTGAGGTCATCAACATGGTGTCCGGCATCCCGAATTTGTTTTTATCTATCGACTTGTTTGTTTGTAGAGACCTGGGCCAGGTTGCAGTTGGAATGACATGTGACTTTTTGAGGCTTTGGAGCAACGACACTGATTTTGCAGAGTTGCTTCAGTTTGTCACTTTGTTACCAGGAAACCTCAGACCGGCTCTGGTGAGAAGTTAATGTCCCAAAAAGTGTTGACTCACACTGTTTTGCAGTTTAATTACTTTCAGATTTGCACTCAAGTGTCTCCAGAAATGTCTTTAGATCTAAGCTTTTTTTCTTTTTTTTTTTAATATGACAAGCGGAAATGTATCATAGAGGAAGTGAGAAAACATCCCAGACTTGATGTCAGCACTTTAAGCCCCTCGTTTTCTTCAACATTACCGCAAGTATCTCCTTTTTTGGAATGTAAATGGATTCTTAATATAAATCATTTACAGTACAGACAACAACTTATTCTTCTGCTGTGTTCCCTCCTAGAGTGACAATGATAGAGGACCTTTCCAACACATCCCTCAGGGCTGTTTTGGACCATGTTCAGGCGCACTTCACTGATTTCCTCCAACTACCACATTACAAGCAGACAAATATGGCAGAAAAGGCTGTAAGTGTTCGTATTAATAGTTTGTCAAACATTTTTATCGTTGGCGTTCACAATTTTGAATGTACGTAGCAATGATGGTCTGAGAGCACATATCCAGTTTCAACAAAATAACAGCGCTAACAATACGACGCTCACGTTAGCATTGTAAGCAAACTTACGTTAGCAACAGTTGCTAACCTTGCTAGCATTGACTCGTTCATAATGGATTGCGTCAATAACGCCGATGATGATGGCGCCTTCCATCTTAAATTGTATTTATTGAGCGTACCCTCTTACATTTTCTGTTGGCGCACCAGCCCGAAGTAGTGACCAAGGAAGTCCTTTTCCGTCTAAAGGTGTTTCCATGTGCGATTAGAGAGCGGAAGTAGACGAGTCGCTTTGATTGCCGCCGAATGAAGTCTGCTGTGTGTGTTTGCGCCCAGCACCTTTTTTTAAATTTATCTCCATTGGCATGTGTGCGTCCCTGAAGTTACCAATACCCGCTCTAATTCGTATCCGACCGTGGCTCGCTCTGCTCGACAAGAACGACGAAACCTTCACTAAAATCCCCCGCATTGCATTTTATCTAAAGGTCATCGTTGATGTTATTGTGCGCATCAAAAGTTAAGACATGATTACTTATCAGCATCAAAATATGGTTAGGGACACATAAGAGCCATCTCTGATTAAAAGTTGCCGTTGAGCAGTGTAATTATTGTCTAACAGCATGTGGCGCTCTGCAGGGTTCTTCTTTCCTTAATGTGGGTGAGATTGATGGCCCCACTTTGGACTTTCTGGGTCCTCTCCTGCCTTTCTTGGATGCGGAAAGCTTGGCTCTGGTAGACAGAGGTGCTCTGGCTTTGCGGCTGGAGGAGATGAGGAGCTTCTGTCTTCCTAAAGAGGCCCTGAGCGACATCAGCGCCCTGCTCACAAAGAAAGACTTCATGGGGTAAATGAAGTGTTAAAAGGTCTTGACTACCATACGTCAAGAGATCATTTTAAAATAAATGCAACCATCCTAAGAAAATAATGTGAACCATCTCTTATTGACTTGAATATAAATGTAAACATTCATAAATGCAAATCTCACCGTTTTCTTCTACAACTAATTTTTTTTTTTGACTGGCCAGCCAATTACTGCTTTTGGTTAACATTTATATTCCGTGCTAATGTATTGCAAAGATTTCAAATATTGTTGTTTACCAACTAACACACTATCAACTAAAAAGTATGAATTTGAGAAAGGTCTCTTATTTCCTGAGCTAGATTAAGTCCATTAAATGCTTTCTAAAAATTATAATCTAACAAATGAATGCTTTTTACTTTATTGATTAAAAACATTAATCATCATTTAATATGGATAAAGCCCCGCCATCAGGGATTATGTTCCAGACAACCCTCGTAATACCCTGTTTAAATACTCCCTTGACATGTTTTATAGCTTTTATTTTTTTTAAATATTCCACCATCTAGTGGCTGGCAGTGGAATTACACCTGAATAAATATAAGGCAGAACAAAATTGCGTTATAAAACACATAAAATGTGCGAAATGGTTTGACAGTGAACCTGGAATATAAAACATTTAATCTTTTCCACCACTTTAATATTCACATCTTGCTGCTGATGAAAAGCATCATTCTGTCCTTCATCTTTATTGCCACTGGCAAGCTCATGTAGCTCTTGCTGTCATCGGTTATGCACTTTTGGTGTCACCGTGAAGAAGGTTACAACATTTGGTAGTTTTGACAAAAACTGTTTTTCTTTTGCCCTTTCCTCTTCATCGCTCCACTGGCATAACTACACTTTATTTTCCTCACAACGAGCCAACAACACAGAGATTTCATTTATTCAATTGCTCTTCAAAATGTGTTTTTTTTTCTTCTAAAATATTTAATATTACTTCTTTATCTCTTACAATAGTCCAGCATTCCAACATGTCTTGGTGTGACCTTGGTACCTTTTAAAAATACGAAATATGCATATTTTCTAGGGAACCCTCGAACTGGCAAGCTGGAGACGTTGAACTTTTGGGAAGGCTGCTGTTCTCCCTGTCAACAAAGCAGATCAACTCCATCCCAGTGGTGAGCGCCCATCAAAAATGTAGTGATGGGAAAATGAAGCTTCAAATTTGCTTCATGAACCAGTTGTTGTATTTTTCAGTCCTCTAGATGGCACTGTTGTTTTAAATAAAGGGTTTAAAAACTGGCAAGTCGGTGTGCTTTCAGCCCAATGTTGAACCGAGAGTGCCATCTACTGGAGTCCAAAAATACTACAAGTGGTTCATGAAGCAGATTTGAAGCTTCATTTACCCATCACTACAAAAATGACCAAGTATAGAGTAATTATACATTTAATTTTGTAACATGGCTGTCTAAGATGAGTGTTATTAAAAATTATCCCTCTTCTTAGAAAGTGTTGAATAAAGACACAGTGGAACAGGTTCTCGTGGCTCAAGAGCGCTGGGAGGACAGCGCGGTGGGCGTAGTCTGTTTAAAGTCGCTCATGGACCAACGTCGTCAAAAAGAGAAGACACGGAGTCTCATGAGAGGGATAGTAAAAGACCAAGGCAGTGGCGCAAAAGGTTCAATATTTTATTCTCTGCTCTTCGTGTCTTGAAGTGTGATTATGTACAACCCAATTTACTTTACAAGAACAACCTCGTTTAATTTTGTGGTTGTAGTTTGCAATGGACTAGTACTGAAACGTACCAGTGAAAGTCACTAAATGGTTCGCAGATTGTCCTTTTCCAAACAATTAACAAGCAGGAGCGCTGCAGTGTGTAAATCGGGTGACGCTCCAAGCTTGAATAATGCCGTGTGTGAGACTCCCACAGAGGTCTTACTGTTAAACATGACCACACCCATTTTTGGGTGAATACTAACTCGTGCTTTGATGTAATGGCAATTCATTTGAACCAAAAATGTAGAGAACACCGCAAAATTTGTCTCAGTGATTTTAATTCATGTCAATGGTGTGTCTTCTTCTATCAGTCCCTAGTTGTGCCGACATCAGAGGTACGTTCCCCTCCGCGTGGACATCATCTCAGTTGAGCCGCATGTCACAAGTCGACCTCAAAGAGTGTGTAGAAGTCTTCGGTCGGGATACTTCCTTAAGCTCCGAGCAGCGTCGGGCACTCTGGGTCAAACTTAGGCAGGTCAGTAGGAGCAAGGATAGGAAAAAAAAAGCATGACAAGTTCTTTCTTTTTTTTTTTTTTAATGTGATTTGACTTTGGATTTCTGGTAGATGGGTAAAATAAAACTCATCTGAATCCAACCTTTCGTACCAAATAAAAGTGATACAATGCTTTAGCTTTCCGACCCATTACATCTTTTAATGAGGAATATCTGCACACGCTAATGAGCTCCAATGCAAGTGCAAAAAGCATCCGTTTTGATTTGAGCTGGAATAATGTGGTTGCAGTTTGCAATATTGTAGACTTGCACTTCGTCTGATTTGTAGCCTTTAAGTGCAAGGAATCATTTTGAGTGACTTAAACCTAACCGTGTGGTTCCTGTCAGCCAGTTGCTACAATCATGTAATAATGTAAAGTTATAATTATGAATGATGAAAATGTATCTTATTCTGGTAGAGGATTGTTTTCAAAATAATGACACTGATTACAAATTTTTGTGGGTTCGAAGAGTAAAAAAATAACCCATTAATTTGAAACAAATTATAATAATTAACTCCATTCCATCCACCATTTAGTATTTAGTGGTGATCAATTTTCAAGCAGGACTAATGTTAATGCAAACTCACAATACGTGCGAGTCAGGAGGAAATGAGTGTGTGAACGACAGAAGGTCCAAAGTTTGGCATCATTTCACGTCCACATAAAAAAAAAGAAAAGAAAGGATTACGTTTGATTGTCGCGCAATAAGTGAAAATCCTCGCAGTACAAATAGTAATTGCATATATATAAAATTTTGTGGATAATAAATTTACCCGAGTCATGTTTTATAACATTTATGGCACTAAAACATATTTTTAACACAATTTTAAAATAATACAAACACCTTTAAACCCATAAAATATTGAGAGAGCGCAAGACCAATGGATAAATACATTGAAATATTGTACAAATAGTTTTAAAAAAAATAGAGTATCAATTGTAACAATAGTTACAAAAAAAATCTATTCAGCCGGGTTGCAAAAATTGAACCGCAGTATTGTGCGGTTTTACTGTTACTGCTCTCTTCGAGTGACTATCGGAACTCGCTCTCATTTTGGATCTGATTGCATTTTGCAGGTGTTCCTAAAGAGGTGTTGAGTGTGGCAGTGCACTTAGTCTCCATCACTGAGAGCCCAAAACAGTTCATGACATGACCGAAGGCTCTTGTGAGGTGTGTGATTGAACCATTTTGCTGTTCTTTGTCCACTGCAGACGTTTAGTCCAGTGAGTGAGCTTCGAACAGATGAGATTCTGGCTATCGGTTCTCTGGTGACTGAGATGACGGTCAGAGAACTGCACGACGCGCCTTTCACTGATCCGGCTGTTCTGGCCCATCTTGGGACACTGTCACCCTGGCGCGCGAAAAAGGTCAATTGAATTTCAACTGGAAGTTGATGCACAGTGACTTATGAGATATTGAATGTGTTGAATAATTCTTTTGACTTTTCAGATGAGAGCGGTAATTTCTGGCGTGATGCGCAAGTGCAACCTGAAAATCGAGCAGTTATCTGTTGTCGATCTGGTGACATTTGGCCATCTTATCTGTGGGTTGTATCCCTCAGAGATGAAAAGAATGAGCGCTTACAACCTCAGGTGAGTCAATTAATCAGGCTGTATTTCTCAAATTGGTGTAGGTCAAGCATTGTGGTCTGCTTCTAATTGCAAATCAAAGGGTAATATTTTTATTCACAGCTGTGATATGAACAAAAGTGAAAATGTTTTCATTATCTCATTCCCTGACGGCTGTTTGAAAGCATTTGAAGTGATTTTTCTGTTGTGGTACAATATAATCACTGGTAAAATTGGTTCTCTTCTTTTTCCACATGTGACTAATCAGCAGTAGAACATGGGTTGGTTTAACAAAAAACAAAAAAAAAAAGAAGACCAGTTTCTGACCAGAAACAGAGGACAAAACAAGCTTTGTGTCAAAAGTAATGATGATGGTGATTTTTTGTTGTTGTTGTTGTTGCTTTTTTACACCGCAAGCTAAAAAACAACTGCTTTGCTTGGGAAATGGATGCAAAACTATGAAAATTGACATGAGTCATGCTGACTCACCACATGGTTCGAGTTGAAAGTCTGCAACGTTTTTTTTCCATGACGTCGGCCAGTCACTCCATGTCATCTTTTATCACAAAAGCAACATAGTTTATACTTTAAATATACACATTCTTTTTTTCAGTGTGAGGTGGATTCGTTGGTCACGTTTCGCTTAATCGTTGCGACTCACTTATTTTCACCCCCTAATCTTTAACTTCGACTCAAAAGCTGTGCTGAATCTTACTACAACTGCAACGTTGCCATCTACAAGGACGTGTTAGTCATTTCAGTGATCACCTGAATTTCACAGGAAAACTGCGACACCCTTCCACAGCTTCCTGTTTGAAACTGTAATTGACGTATATATCCGTCACTGGCAGTAAATGGTTGGATTCCAATTGACGCATATAAACGTCCATGGCAGCGAATGAGTTAAGGATATTAAGGATATTCATTTTTGAAAGACTGAAGTGAGTGATAACAGCGGTAAAATAATTTTCTATCCACACTTGTTTCCTGATGTGTACCAATATGAAATGCTTGGTGAATGTAAGAAATAGCTTCCCATGTTGTTTGGAGCATACGTTAAAAATGTGGGCCAAAAGTTGTTCAGTTGCCACAACAACACACCACCAAACAGATGTAACTAGAAAGTGGGTGCAAACACATTGAAGCATTCTGTAAACATTTTGCATATGCTCAGAGGAGTAAATCCGGAACTTTTCTTCCTCAAACGGCAGCGTGGCGGTCCGGTTCCTGCGGGAAATGTCCTTGCCATGCACGGAACAGCTGATGGATGCTTTGACAAGTCGTTTGTCCAGACCTGAGGCCTTTGGTCCAGTCAGTGCTTGGGGATCTGAAGTTTTCACGGAAATTGGGACACTGGCAGGTACAGATGGATGGAATATCCCAAAGGATTTTTGGTTGCCAATGTTTTATTGTCCCACATCCAGAGTGAGGAAGGACAATCCTTGATGGTTTGGAACAATTTAAAAAAATAATCTCCTTGGACTTTGAGTGTCGAGCTGAAAAAGTTGTGAAAATCTCTATTTTGAGCTGCATTAATGATCTAACGACAATGTTTGTGAAACTTCTGTATGCTCAGCGGGCCTGGAAGACATTGTTTTGTCAGCTCTGACACAAGAACAAGTGGAAGGCATCACCACTGAAGCGATCACCCTGCTGTCGCCCAGAAAGATGGCAGTAAGTTCCGCCTTTGATTTCATGCGAGCAGTTTGTTAAGCAGATTGCACTGCATCTCAAGATTTTTTTTTTTTTTTGTGTTCGCTAAAATATTCCCTTTTAGCTCCATGATCGAGCAACTCACATTGATGACACAAAATCAGCTGGGGGTTTATACTTATAACGCTGAATAAAAATCTAGAAGACATTTTAGGAATTGCTTTCCTTTTTCTCTGTCCCTTTTCTCTCTGGCTTCCTCTCACTATCTTAAAAAAAACAAACAAAAAAAAAAAAAACATTGTAAGGTTGAACACAAGGTGTGGATGGATGGATGTAAATGATTTTCTTTATTGGATTACAGATTCATTTATTGTTTGTGTTTGTTAAAAAATAAAAGGGGAAAAGAACCTTCAGAAAAAAAATGTTTTGCAATATTGACGGGTGAAATTGCAAATGTATTTTCCGAACTACAAGGCGCACCCGTATATAAGCTGCAGCAACTCGTTTTTGAAAAAAAAAGAAAAAGACATAGAAGCCGCACCAGGCTATAAGCCGCAGTTTTCTATGTTGAAAAAAATGTGTAGTTTACAGAACGATTTTGTACTGTGAATGCACATAAAGGTCCATAAACAGATGGTTAAAAAGGTGCCTTTTAAAACTGCAACAACTTTGCTAATTAAAACAGAACAGACCTAAGAGAAAAAAAGTCATGATTTATTTTGCGTATTTTCTGAACTATAGAGCGCCCCTACTGGTGAAAGAAAAATCCACAGAAAAGCCGTGGTTTTGTGGATGGATTCTGTATTTGTATTCCTGTTGTAGCTTTGCAAAGAATTTCACATTATTGGGTTTTACTTTGACCTTGTGTTGGATGTGTGCTTGCCAGGTGGTGTTCAATGCCATTCAGCTGTCTTGGTTGAGTGCAGAGCAAGCATGGGCCATTACTGAGGACCAGTGGATCGAGCTGGACAATGAGCAGAGACAGGCTGTCAGACTCGCTCGTTATGAAGGCGATGTCCAGCTAGAGAGGAGAGGTTGGTACTGACACAACAATGCTGAAGGGGTTAAAAGGTTACTGCGGATGGACAAAGAAAAAAGTTGAATATTATAAATTCCAGTCACAACATAGCGAGCAAAGCACAAAGTCCAATTTAGTGGAAACAGGATCAATCACAATTTTCTCAAATCAGAAAATCGATACTTGACTATTTTAACAATTATATTACTCCTTAGTTGCTGCTTGATGTCCCAATTTTAGTTTTTACCAGCGAGAGAGTGAGAGAGAGAGGGAGGGAGAGAGAGAGAGAGAGAGAGAGAGAGAGAGAGAGAGAGAGAGAGAGAGAGAGAGAGAGAGAGAGAGAGAGAGAGAGAGAGAGAGAGAGAGAGAGAGAGAGAGAGAGAGAGAGAGAGAGAGAGAGAGAGAGAGAGAGAGAGAGAGAGAGAGAGAGAGAGAGAGAGAGAGAGAGAGAGAGAGAGAGAGAGAGATAATATTGTCTCGCGTTCCTTATAATAATATTAAATATATTTTTTTCAGGGATAAAACCTCAGCGTCATTTATTTAATGAACACTTGGGCCTACTACGCCCCTGCATTTTAATGTTGGTCACCATGGTGTAAAAAAATTGCTCATAATTTATTTGGAACGGTAATGTTCGTTTCTAAGCAACGCCTGAGATTCTTATGGTGCGAAGCCAACACTTTTGAATGTTCGTCTTCCTCCACAGGGAGAAACTCTGCTGCAGCAGGCCTGAACATAGACTGCTTTGCTTTAAGCTTTGTGGCTCAGAGTCTCTTGTTATGGCATCTCATCTAAAATGCATTATCGTATTTTATTCAAATTTGACCTCCCTTGTCATCCGCACATTTGTACGTAAAATAAACACTGTGAACCGTTTTATTGCTTCTGTGTGTTGATTCCTTTAGTTAACGATGTGTGAGATTCAGCCTCATTGAGTTTTCACAAAATGTAATTATTCAATATTTAATACTAATTTCTAGATCAATGGCTATTTGGAACAAATACAGCTTTGGTCCAAGTTGCAAATATGGTTACATAAATAAGAATGAATGTTTTGAGGATTAAAATGAAATGTTTTGATCAAGCGTTGCTTGATTATTCTCCGCTTTAATACAGTTTCCTGTGAGACTACTGCATATAAAAAGTCTACACACCCCTATTCAAATTACAGTTTTTTTGGGGGGGAATGTAATAAAAAAAAGTAGATTTAGATCCATTTCAGGTTATTTTCCCACCATTAATGTGATCTATAACCTGTGAAACAAAATTCATCATTTTTTTTTTCAGAGAGGAAGTAAAATTAACATGCTTTTTTTTTTTTTTAGTGTAAGTGTAATTGCACATCTTCTCCAGTAGTTAGCAGTGGCGCTCTCCTTGCCCATTGTATCAACTCTACGGCGTAGGTTTGTTTTGCAACGAAAAGGCTTATCATTTATAGTTATGGCGGAGAGTGGGCGGTGTGGGGGGGGGGGCGAAATTTTTTTTTTCTACTTGGCGGAACAGAAAATAATTGAGAAGCACTGTCTTACCCCCAGACAAAGTTCAGATGCTGTTTTGGCCTTCTCCAGACATTTTCTTTGTGTTCTAGCAGTCTAGAAGTCTGAATATGCTTTGATCTACGACGGACATTTGCAATATTTCAAACTATTCATAATTCCTTCCACCTTGTCTGAGGCCCCTAACAGCCTCTAAACATCATAATGCCATCACTATGAATTTTGTCCATAATAATTCCCTAAATAATGAAAGATCAGATAAAAGGAAAACAACAAAACCTAATCGAACAGCTGCCTTTTTTCCTGTTTAATCCGAGACACATTAAATGATGTCAGGTGTGTACTGACTTTGCATTTCAACATTCGTTTGCTGCCATCTTTCTCTGATGTAGGATTAATGTTGACGAGAATACCACCTGACACGACGACAATCGTGTCAACCTCGTGTTTATGAGTTCCAACTGTTATTTCCTCCCTGAGCATACACGTGATGGAGCATGTGATCCTTTTACTGTAGCACATGGTAACTTTAGTCCTGCACTGTAACTTTGTTCCACGAACAATGCAACTTTGTAAGGAACATTTTAAAGCACATTAGCCCTTGAAGGCGCTTACTCGGTTTGCGTGACATCCATCGCGGGGTTAGGGTGCAAGGACGGCGGTGGCGCAGTGCAAGCGTGTCCATATCAGCTGGTTGCTAAGCAACGTTTGCCTTTTCCAAGAGTTTTAACGTAAAATAGGCTGTGATATAAAGCCAAACCATTTCAACTACATTGTTTTTTAGTGGGAAATATTATTTGTCTATGTTCCTACAACCCAGAAGAATTGCCCCGACATGGATCCGACCTACGTCCACTTGGCAAGGATCGCATCCCAGAGGAGATGACGAGGGATGAGAGCCGTCAATAAATTGAAGCTAACGAGAGGACCGTTAAACCGTTTTTTGTTTTTTTTTCTGCATGTGTTACTCACCAATGGACAAATTCACAGCTGTTAGGACACTGCAGTTGTTTGTTTATATTCAAACGTCATCTTGCAGCCAACACAAGTGACGTCATGCTCGCTGTTATTGCGAGTTTACAATTTCATCATTTCGCTGACTTTTAGTGGTCAGTAGAGACTTGAATCATGTTCCACTCTCTCCTCAATGGAAGACTTTACACAACATGTAGACCATGGATGGGCAACTCGTGGCCCGGGGGCCATGTAAGGCTCTCATCCCCCTGAAAAAGTATTTTATTTTGTGGTGGGTAATTATAAATGTTTCCTTTACCACAGTGGATCACTTGCGTATGTTAGAGATTCATTTTTTTTCAGTGTTTTTGAAGAATTTTTGGGGGTTTACAAAAAAAAAAAGATTCTGACGCATTTCAATGGCCATCATTTATATATGGAGGTTTGCGCTTCAGTCTCAATCACTTACCACTGTGCCACCACAAAATGAGTTCCTGTACTTTATTTTGGCTTGCTGTTCAGTAATTTTGTGACGTCCTTGAAAATTGTTTTTATGCACAAGAGCCCTTTGCTCTGGGAAAAATACAAATCACGGTATGTAGTTCAATCAAAAAATGGTTGCAAAGTTGTCGAGGGCTGGATCTTTTATACATGCATTGAGCATGAAATATCTTAAGATACTGTGATGTACACAGTTTGAATAGCAGACAAACTGACAAGGACATATATTGTCCATATCTAAGATGATATTTTTAAAATATGTGGTCCTCTGTGGCCCTCCTGTAGCACCGTTAAAAAATTGTAGACTGTGAAACATCCTAATAAAATAATTGAATCTCCTTTATACCAAATGCCGTGTTGGAGCTCCTGTATATAGCAATTCGAAAAGAATATTTTATTTATTCATTTAATTATCTTCGTTATTGTGATTAATGTTTTAGATTCGATCTTATGTACACTATCACACTTCGTTGGAGCTGTGGTTGTTAAAGTGCTCAATAAAGTAGAATTGAGACAATACATTTGGTTGTCTTTGTTTTAAAGTAGTAGTGAGCTTACCAGGACAGTTTATGGTCGAGTGTGACCCCAAAAATTATATCTATTTATATGCTCTATTCCTCCAGGATACTTTGACTCTCTCATTAAAAATGTCTTTTTAAGATAATTTATACGTTGAACAGAATAAGCAGTCTAAAAGAATAGATGAAATTCCAATAATATTAACTATACCTTTTACGGATGTAAAGTATTTTTAATGTTGGTAATGATGGTGGATTAAGTATTTTTTTAATGCGGCACCATTTGAGAACCACTGATGCACACCATTGCTAGTGGGAGCAGTTATCTAAGAAGCAATAAAACCTTGCCTTGCCATAACATCTCTGTGAAGTAGTACGTCACAGGACATCAATCCATCATTTCCTCTCCACATATTAAGCCTTGTGACTATATTTAAAAACCCTATGACCTAAGAATAAACTGGGCGTGTGCGTAGCATGCGAACCACAAAGGCTTGTGCTTGCTATGCCACTAGCAACCAAGAGGTGGTGCTGCCGCCGCGTTATACAGGTGGGTGTCTCTGGAACGTCCTCGCTCCGTCCGCCGCCCGTGACGTATTTCCTGGGGCTTGTGTGGACCTCTCCGGCGGCACACCACAGAGGGATATCATGACTATTTATAACCAGCAATTCTCTCTTATCAAATGTTCCGCGTTTTTGCCGCGCCGTCGTCGTTTCTAGCATCGCTGGGTGCGAGACAACACGCCGGGTCGAGCAGCATGTAAACGGAAGCTGGTAAGTTGAGCCTTTCGTAAGTTTGCCGTTAGCTCCGACACACACATTCGGACTTGTTTTGGTATATGTTCAGCTTTTGGCTTCCCCGGTATCAAGGGGACGGCGAGCCCGAGTGAAATATTGTGGTATTGCCGAGCCAGGTGGCTGTCAGTGGCTCCGGACTGCGAGCTCACACACGCCGATGTGACGTCGACCGTGTCCGGTTTGATTGGGTGAAGACCCGCGGCTTTCGTGGATTTGTAAAGATGTGATACGCTTTAGAAAAGGAATGTAAAAAGGAACAAAAAAAATGGGGTGTCTATAAAGTCAAGATCGTCTATCTATTGTGGAAGTCAAGTTTGCGGTCCACTTTCTGGTGAATTTCGTCAAGCAGACGGAGATCGCTGCCAGATAGATGACTACGTGGTGGTGTCACCGGCTTGACGCGTGAGGTGAGACCGACAACTCGCTCCTATCGCCGGAACTAGTACAAACGTTTCACTGGAGGTATTTTCGAGTCTTACAGGCCAAAGAAGTTTGCCCGTAATTCATGTCAAGCACGCGTTGTGTTGTGAGTCAAAGAAATTAGAAATGTTAGTCTTTTAGGTCATAATAATTCACAGTATGCATCACAAAAATATTTGCAGTAGCAAGCCTTTTATTTCTTATTCTTGAATGACATGAAATCAGTTCCTTTCGCAATTTCGCGAGTAACTAGAACAATTTCTACGTCTCAAGATCTCTTTATTTTGCCTGTCATCAATTTGTCTAGATTGCTGAAACCTCTTTCGAATGCTAAACTGCCTCTTAATCCTTCACTATTTGAAATACACATGAGGAGACGGGATAGTAGTATAAAATATGTAAAACATTCAAATAAAAGTAATTCCTTAAGTAAAGATGGCATTAAGCGTGGGTCGAGTGGGCATTCCACCACCCTATTCTGCAAATTTGAGCAGTCGACTCACTCCAACTATGCACTTCGTAGTCGTTAAGGTTGTGAATAAAAATTTAAATCAGGGTACAACAAAACATATTTGAAACGCTTTCATTAAGTTCCCAAACGATATATTTTCAAACCACAGAAAAAGGGCTGCAAATCTCAACCAGTAAATGTTCTAATTTCATGAGTTATTTTTTATATGACATGATAGGTGTGTTTGAAAACCATTCTGAAAGACGTGTTGCTTTGCTGAGTGTTGCCTTTTTGAGTCGCTCGACTTTCATGTGTTCATCAAGCATTGTCTAAGGATTTAAACACAGCAGATCCTTGTCTGTCATAAAAAGAATGGGACATGTTTCAAGTGAAGCTTCCCTGTCAACGGTTTTCACCCCTTTGTTGTCGTATTGAACAGGGAAACTGAAATTAATCCATTTAATCCTGTCCATTTGTCTGACTTAATCGTTATAACCAGCCCCCCGAGGCCAACCATAACTACTTCAGTTTGACCCACAATGATACCAAGTCTGACACCCCTGATCCATCTCAACCCATTTGGTCAAGGCAGACAACTGCTTCTCACTGAGTCTCCAGTCTGTTGATGGTTTCTTCCTTAGGGCGGGGGGGGGGGGTGTTCTTCCTTAACTGCGTCACCTTTTGCTTCCTCATGCAGGGTTTGGTTGGTCTGTTGATATATGAGGAGTGTGACTCTCGGCCTGCTTCTTATCGTTAGCCTTATGTTGAGTTTTTACTTGAATGTTTTCAGAAGACAGCACATTTGTAGAAAGCAAGAAGATTCCAGTTTCCTTGATGCAATCTTTGTGGATGGCTTTAACTTGAATGACTAAGAATATTACATTCCTTGGCTAATGATATGTAAAGTGCCTCGAGTGCTTCGGTGGTGAATTGGCATCACACGAATAAAATGGGGATTGATGAAATATATTGGTAGACTTGAGGGTTCCTACCCAAGAAGAATACTGCCTAAGAATTACATTGTTTGCCTCATAGCAATTTTGCTCAAGTCAATTTTAACTCAGTCACAATATCAATAAAAATACCAGTGTACTTTCGAAAATTGTGTAAATTCTGAGTCATTCAGTTTATGGAAATCCAAATAAGGCAATTCAAGGGAACTGGACTCTTTTTGTTTGCTGAATAATTTTTTTTTTTATCCCCACTTAGTGGGCATGTCACAGTTGCACATTTTACAGGACAATATATTTCCCTCGAAATTATTCCCAAAAAAACATTTTTTTTTTAAACTGATTATTTATCGAGTCCGGAACAAAACAATTTCATTTAGGAAGCTATATGTTGATATTGTAATTATCATGACAGGCTTATGACTTTTTATGCTACTAGGCTAACAAAGTATTTTTCTTACTTCAATGAATAATCATTTAAATGAGGCATAATAAGCTTGATTGACCGAAAATAGAAATTTCTTTTCTATAAATATAATTTGGATTTTTTTGGAGGTTTGTGGATCCAAAGTTGCCTGTTTATGTTATGCCAATGGGGCACCTAAATTTGCCATTTTACTCAATTGGACTAAAATTAGCTTGTTCAACAGGAACCGTGACTATGAAGGAAAAAGAGTTATTCCAGGTCAGACAGAATCCAGCAACGAAGTTACGTTTAGTTGAATGTACTATTTGTTCTTCTATTTAGTCGGTGCTTGCTTTTTACTTTCAAACACGCCTTGCATTGCATCATATTTGATAGCTAGAGTTGGTATGGATTGGTAATTAAACAATTAAATAATTGATGGCCTTAATTTTAATCAATTACGAAAATAGGAGCACAGAAAAAGTTTAAAGGGAAGTCTCTGCTTTGAAGCTTGCCCCACAGAGTAATAAAATTGCACTTGGTAACAAATAAGTTCCCGCAAAGTCGGCCAGCCAGAATGAAATAGTTAAAGACAGAGAGTTTCCAGAGTTAACAAGGATCATTAAGCGTTAACTGTATCGCGTACCATCGCTATTTCGAATTTATTGTCAATGTCCCCGCAGGTGGTCAAAAGTAAAGACAGCTGCCGCCAGCACAAACTGCCCCAAAACCTTAAAATAATATTGAAGAGAAATAGAAAAAAAAAAATCTGCCAATATGCAAATCCACTGGTGCCGGACTACGAGTCCATCATAAAACAGAAGCATTATTCGGTATATAAATTAAGGATGAATGATTTAGAAAAATAACATAATTGTGATTTATTTGTTTATCAATTGTTCATCCCCAACATAAATTGTGCTGCTTTATATTTTGATGTAAAATCATAAGAGCTCCTTTCAGAGCGCATTTTTACTTTTAGTAACAAGGATTGTGTACATTATTTAAGAAATGAGACATTAAGTGATAAAGACTGCGTAAACATCATTTAAGAAATAAAGAATAAAAGCCTCGTTCTTCTGAGCTGTCAGTAAAACATCGGACTTAATAGCTCTCGGGTGGTGCTTTATGTTTAGTGGAAAACACAAAAATTTGTTTAATACCATTTCTGCTTGCATACTCTTACGCTGATGGATTGTGTTTTCAGTAAGTCGATGTCAGATAAACAGAATGGAATGGTGTTTTTCTACTTCTTCGAAAGGTAAATATTCAACTAATCCGATAATAAGAAATATTGCAATTTTCGTATTGTTAGCATTATCCTTGTAGTTTAATGAGACTCATTACGATTTCCTGTATTTCCTCGACTGTAAGTTGACCGTCTGACATGTGGTATCATTTACTGCGCTCCTACACGAGGACCACTCACAATGAGACGGTGGGCTTCGCCTCATGTCTCTGGTGAATAGCAAAATAGTTCCCGTACATACCAGTTCTTGGCACGTGTGCGCACGCGCGCATTTTAGGCAACTGAGTGGCTGAGCTTGTAGGTGAGGTCGCAGACATCTGTATTTAGAGTCAGCACATGCTAACCTCAAACAGAGATTTGGAAACGTGTTTACTTGCTGCGCCAGAGGATAGAGGACAAAGTCGAGTAAGTTTTGCTGCAGATATGACTTGACACCGATTTGACAGACTTTTTCTCCCTTAATTTTCTTTTCTTTTTTTTTTTTTTTTGAATTTGACTTGATGATTTATTGTCCTGACAAAAATGTGACTAATAGCTACTGTTAACATCTTTGTCAGCGAGACCTCAGCAAACTATTAAGACACTAATAATATGCTTGTTCTCTTCCTTTGTTTTTTGTTTCTTTTGTAAGAGACATGACTGTGATATATTAAGGAATTTATTCATATTCATTTTTGTTTGGCTTGGCATGTTTAAATTTTTTTAAAGGAAAACAGGTGACATAAAAAAAATAGCTGCATTTTGGCAAATAAACCTCATTCTCATTTTCTGTATTTTGATTATTTGAAAAATATCTCACGGCTATTTGGGTGAGTGTCTTGAATTTCACAATGTATTATTTACCAGTGATGCACGCGATATTCTTACCATTGTTTTTAACACGCTGGCCATCGATCATTTGGCATTAATTTCACAGTTTGCAGCGTGACTTTTGACCATAGGTCAGTCAAATGGTCCAGGCTGACTTTCTAGACACTGAGCATGAACTGTAAAATAGTCCCAGAACAACAATATATGTGCATAAGATGATTTTATACTTCCTCAATCAACCATGCTCGTGAGACACGGAAAGATAAGATGGATGGATGTCAGACTGTGTGACGGAGCACTTGAATAACTCGTTAAAAAATAAAAAAAATCCTCTCTGGAGAACAACAAAGAAATCCGTTTTCAATCAAATTAAATCACGTGACAAAGGCATTACTCATTGAAATGTTTGCTCATGAACAATTCATCCATTTGAATTTTTTGCATTTTAGTAACACTGAGCTCACTCATATGTAAAAACTTTTCTCAGAAGGTGACACAACATAAGCCAAGAAACTGGTGTTAGCAAGTCTAAATATTGATGTCCAGATGGCATGTACAAGTGTTTCCACACATTTAGAAACAATTATGCAAGCTATCCAGACAGTTTTCAACACTTCTCAAACAAAGGTCAAAGTCATGTGATGCCCATTGAATGTGCGGCGATGACATAAAGAGAACCGATTTCATTTAACCTACGGGGCGATGCCTCCCTAGAGAAAAGCGCCATTCTGCGAAGGCTCCGATCCGATATGTTGCAACAAATGAGAAGGCTGGAACAAGGCAAACACGTTTGATCACTTCAAGCAGGAAGGAGTGAATTGGAGCAGTTCTATTCAAAGCATGGGAGTCACCCTGGTAGTGTTCATTACATACTCGACCCGCTTGAAAAATGCCAACCCACAAAAGCGTTTTGTTATTGAAACTAGTTTACTATGAGTTTTGTTTGTCTTTTTTTGATGCAAATTCTTGCTTGTTCTTCGGTGTCTCAAAACAATTTTGGGTCCAAGTATCTCACTGGCCTGCTCATCGCTGTAGTTACCATTCTGCATTGTGGCAATATAGACGGATGTTTCCGAATTGAGAAGTTCTACTAAAGCCGAGTGATGCCACATTAAAACAACAGAACACATTAAAACACCCCTTTTCTCTTTTGGTCACTTGCATTTTCCCAACAGCACTTGCCTGCAGTGCTTAAACTATGGAATATTTTTTACAATCAATTATTCTCTTGATTATTCCCCGAAAATCTGGAAAAAAAAAGTTTTTTGGGGGTTTTACTGTTCATTAATTTATTATTTCGTATTGTCGTGAGGCCAAATAAATGTGTAATAATAACTTATATGCATTGATCTTTTTTCCTTGAATGTTTTTGTGATGTTTATATTTTCAATAAATCACATCAGTCAACAATTAAAGCAATGTCAACACGAGAGAGTTTTGATGTACTCACCAATTTTGAAATTAAGAGCTACCTCTTTGCTACTGATTAATGCAAAATACTACTACTGGTACTATGATATACACTTCTGAGGCTACTTCAGTTTTTTGAGGCTACCTCATGTCACTTATGGAATATTCATACTGCGCCATAAATGAATGATTTTCGCAATAGGTTAAACTGACTCTTTTTCCATGCATTGTTAATGATTGACTTTGTGATTCGTAGCATGTCAGAAAATAGTCAGAAATGTTTATCATTGTTTTCCAAAGTAAATGCCGGTGTTTGGCCGTCTTATTCTGAGTCACAAATCAGAGAAAATTAACTTTCAAGAGGCTGAAATCAGGACTTGGGCAATTAGAATTTTAAGTAGTGGCTCTCAACGATTAACAGATTATCAAAATACTTAATATTTGATTCCAGATTAATTGTAGCTTCATCATTTAATTCTTGCCTGATGACGACCGTTTTATTGTGTGCTACTTTTTAAACTTGCAGCGATGCACACTTGTATTTATTCTTCCTCTTTCCCCCTGTGTTTTCCATCAGGTAAGCTGTGACCTTTCCTGTCTTAGTCTCTCCATGCACTGGCAAGTACCGTGGGCAGCCCTAGCCTGGCGGAAAGGTGCAGTGCTCGTAAACTGTGCTGCTTCTGGAGACCCCATGGCTGCTGGCCCACCATCTCCCTCTGCGAGCAACCGAAGGCTCACACTGGTGGAGTTGATTTTATACTCCCTGTTGATCTTGCTGGTTTCTGGGCTGCAACCAGCAACGGGTCAGAGGGTCTACACCAACACATGGGCTGTCCACATACCAGGAGGTCGGGAGGAAGCGGAACAAATTGCCATTAAACACGGGTTCCTCAACTACGGACATGTAAGTTCGACAACTCTGCTCTTCGTGTTCTGGTTTGCATGTGTAGTTGCACAGGTGAAGGGTAAAAAAACCAAAATGGAGACTTCTGCTAAGTTATGCTGCTGCACGAACCAAATCGAAATTAGTTTCCATTAGTTGCTGGCTGGCTCAATATCAGCTGTAAGCACTAATAGGTGCTTTGCTTAGCAATGGTGATGTACAGTATTTGTGCGTGCGTCCTCTGGGTCCAATTTAATCCGTTTAACATGCTGTTTTATAGTGCGTCTGCCTATTCAGAAAGCCCAACTTGACTTTCAAAGCAACATATTGTAAATCTGAATATATGGCCAAGGAATGACACTTTTTTTGTGCTTCAGTAATGTCTGTGTTAGATTTGAGCTTGATTTCATGTAAGAAAACGCATCACCTTTAGCTTTACCCCGTGGTTTTCAGCCACACGCTAAATGTCGGGCCTCCAAAATAACTATTGCCAACTCACTGCATGGGAGGCTCCACTGGTTTTTTTGGGGGGGGGGGGGGGGGGTTAAAAAAAGACAATGAAAAGATATGACGTGACATACAATAAGTACTTTGTGTTTTTGCCGCGGTATGCAAGAGCCAGTTTGACAATCCCAGAATTGGAACGCAAGGATTTCCGTGTCAGATGATCTCATGATAGGATTTTACGTCAAATATTCGTGTGTTAATATTTGCCCCTGCCAAGTGAGTTCTACCATTTTTTTCAATTTTTATGTGTGTAGCAATGCGTTGTTCTTGACTGAATGTCAATTTTAAATTCTTAAAATGATGAGGACATTCACCGAAAGCCTTATGATCACTCCCAGCATTGTGAAATTATCAGTCCATTTTGGGACTGGGGAATAATTAAAAGAAAGTGAAAGTAATTCAATTAAGAAATCGGCTGACTCGCGCAGCTTGATATTGGGATGAACTGCCAGCTTGCTTCTACGAATGGTTGTTTTACATTTTAAAGACTTTTTCTTGCCCACATCATCAAAGTTGCTCTGCTTCTCAAATGGAAATAAGATGTGGTGGAGTCGGCGTTCCATTCTACTGGTATTCACGTCATGATGTGGCATTCGAGTGTACGTTAACATCAGCAAGAGGTGCCTAGAATGACACATTTAATTAGTGAAGGGGAAAAAAAATCAATTGCGTTGTCTGAAAATAGGATCAAAGTCGACGCAGGGATGAAACACTGAGCACCGGGGAAAATGCATCAGCTATGCTCAAAAGTACAACAATGGTTTTTCTTATCTGCTGAGATTGACTTCTCGTTAAAAACCTCACATTTTTGGGATATTTGAGGCTACTCATCTTCCTGATACTGCCCTGAGGCTTTCATTTTTTTTTCTTTTTAATTTCTTTTTTTTTTTTTACATCAACTATTCAGTCTTGTAGGCATTTTACGAATCTTTTGTGATCAAGGGAGTGTCACTAACATTGCATAGCAGCATTAACCTCTGGTTCTACCTCATCTTGGCAATGTAATGACTTAACAGGACATTTGACAGCCAATGTATTTTTTTCCAGTAAAATACCCGATATGTTCAGATTGACGATTAGTTTTAGAGTTTATACTTATTGGTTGAGTCTGCATCGAGCCGGTGACACATGAATACTGTTGTACGGTGCTAAGAATAACTTCACAACCCTCCATGAAAATGATCGAAGCTGTTTTGGGACCTTTTTTCTGTTCTGCTTGAATCCTATTTTTAATTATCTGCAGACCTTAAAAAAGGCAAACAAATGTTGCTGATGAATGATGGAAAAAAAAGAGGTATCAAAAAAAAAAAATTAAAATACAATCAAATAATAATAATAATAGTCTAATCGCCACTGGCTATTCTGCTTTGGTAACTTGTTCTGGCATTTCCAGTAAAAAGGTGCGGCAGCTTCCTGGGATGCCCTCTAGAGGAAAAAAATGACCAAATTCTTTAAATGTGTGTTAACCTGGGTTTGTGTAAGTTGTTTACTCAATATTTTGAAGCTGGTGCTTTTCGAGGTGGAAATGTCATATGACGCTGTGCCTTTTTACCGTTGGAGTAGACAACTCTGTGGTGTGTTATTTTCAGCGATTCAACTCCGCTTATTTTGAACACTTTTACCAGTGGTGATGAAAAGTGTATACATTTGGCGAAATAATTTCACGATGGAAACAACAACTGCGGCGATCGTAGTCTGTTCATTTCTCCCCATTCGGCTCTCTGGCGAGCGAGGTGCACTTTCGATTGCTTGTGCCACAACGCTGCTGTCTTTCCTTCAAACCGAAAGTCGTACTATACATTCCAAGAAGTCTCCAGACTGCCCCTTGGAGCCATATGCTAAACCAAAAAGGAAAACTGCTAGTAATAATTTTCATTCACATTTGGTCATATTTGAACAAACTTCCTCCTTGGGATATTACCCGATCGTCTTCAAACTCTGTGTTTCACCTAAGCTATTACATGCTTCCAGAACTGAGTCGTAGTCAGTAGACCAAATGCTGTTCTCAGGTATGCATTATAAGAAAGATTTTTGAAAATAATAGCTTGAATCACAATAGAATTGTCTTTTAAATGCTGACCCATTAAACAAGTTCACTTTTTATTTGAGATTTTATTTGTTGAAAGTCTAATTCTGTATCCATGATATAATTATTATACAAGGGCATATAGTGACTCGCAATCCTTTGTTTGATATCTACTGGCGGTCTATTCACAATGTGGCGTAAAATGTTTATATTGGTCACAACCAGCATGTTTCAAACGAGTCTGACAGCAAGAAATCCATAATTGGACTCTGGAGAAGAGAAACTACAAACTGGGAGTTTGGGGTGTGGGGGGTTGAATAAGGTGTTTTGAAAAAAAAAAAGAAATGCTGGGATGACATCTTACATGATTGGACCAGAAATGATGGGCAAAGACTGTGCCTGCTGAGCGCAGCAAGGAGCCACTCTGTGCGATCCACAAAAGTGTTTCCTGTTTTACCGCATTGCTATCAAATGCAATTCATCGGACTGAAAAGAAACCCCTGCTTCAGACATGCCTTTTGAAAAGACCTACAGTACACACTGTGATTTGAAATTAACTTGTAGTTTAGCATGAGCATTTTGGAGATTTAAAATCAATAAAGATGGACTGGGGTCAGGATGGGCAAAATCAAAATTTCCCTAATCGACTGCGGAAAACAGTTAATGATCATGTAATCGATAGTTTAAAAGATGCAAAAAAATTCAGCTCGTAAGAGTGCCGACTAGCCATCTAGTTAGATTTGTTCAACAGCATCTCTGCTTGTTGCCGCTGAATATGTGCACACATTTTACTTTCATTTTGTTATATTACCTTCAGAGCTTCATGCTCCCTCATATCAACTATGTAACACAATATCAACCGTGATAGGTTTCTACCGTTTAATATTTCATGTTGGTATAAAACGTGTTTTGTAAGTGTATTTACTCGGCTCGTATCATTATTAATCTTTGATGCACCACTTTGTACTCGACCTTTGCCAGCCCACTTTAACAAACCGCTATGTATAACGCGTGTCGTCTATGCTTTGACGATGGTGCGATTGTGACCTGGCTTTTAAGTCTCGTGTGTTGGGTCCAGGTCTTTGTTTTACGCTCCGCTTCCACCAGTGATCAGCAGCAATGTCGACGTTGTCACTGTGAGAGAGCCTGCTTTTATTTTTTACTTTGGCCTTTCCTGAAGCAGCCCTACGTTTCACTTCATCGCGGTGCCGCCACTCTTCTTTGAAAGTTAATGAACTGCAGAGATTGACTGATCCGGTTTACTACAGCGGAGGCATCAGTGACGAGAACATGGAGCTAATACACCTGAATTAATGTACCTGAACCGTATTAGCCGTTAAACAATTCAATGGCTAGTATAGTTGATTCATTTTATCAAGCGTAAGTGTACGAATGAAAATGCTAATTTATTGTATTTGTTCATACCATTTCTAATGTACAACTTAAAAGTATTATTGTTGCCATGAATTCAAGCAACTCTTTTGACTTGTATTTGTAAATCTCCTAACCAAGTGTTTTTTTTTAAAATTCTATTAAACAATGCTGAAGTGATAGGAGTTGATAAGATCGCGCCTAGTAAAAGGTAAGGCTGTCATTGCATACCAAGTCAAGGAGAACTTTACGTCACAACCTGAATGGTAACATTGCAATGTTGGAATGTTTTCACTGGAGCAGCATTTTAATAACTTCTGACAGACGCGCGTTTGCTCAAACTGAAATGACTCCTAAATGAAATCAATCTCTTTTCTCTTAGTCATAGAGCAAATAGAACAAGTTTGGTGCTAAAAAAACAAGATAACCTAGAATAAAGCGGAATGTTTTTTTTAAAAATTATTTTATTGTGCTTTGTAAGTCAAACAAAAATCAACCTAGACTAGCACATCCAAATAAAACGGATTACCTTTAATTTGATCCATCTTAGTACTGTTGTTTCTAAACATCGGATGTTAGGTCTCAACATGTGACTTCATGTTTCTTCGTTACACTAATTCTGATGCAAAAGTGGCCTTGAATTTGAGATAGTCACGAAAAGACACTGCATTTCTTTGCCGTCTCAATGGTTAAACACGTGAGACATGCGTCTTTTAATGGTTGGCGCAGTGTTTCTGTAAATTAATTAACTCTAATAATTTACGTCTGCATAATCCAATATTGGTCTTCAAGTACCTATCACCAGTGTAGTACTAGTCCGAAACACAGAAAAGAAAATGTTTTTCCTTGCTCAGGGTGGGTTTAATGACTAAGTGATTTGATTGTTGATAAAATAACATCGCAGAAAAATAGTTAAGTAGACATTTTTAACTAGTTTGTCATAAAATTCTCTTGTCTGTTACGAATATTTCCAAAAAACAAATCATATTGCTCAAAGTTTGAAAACAAGCAAAAATACTTGCTATATAATTGCGATGTGCCGCAATGCAGCGTAGCTCCTGAGCAGTGAAAGCTAGCGAAGTCGGACGTGAGCCGAAAGCTACTTGAAGCTAACCACGATTGCTGTAAGTCTTAATAGATGCATATCAGCGGCGAAGAACAAGGTCAGCAGGGCAACGTGAAGTTTTATCAGCCAATTATGGCCATTTAATGCGCATCTGTTAATAAAAGCTTTATCGTAGCATAAACACTGTGACACTACACGAACGGTACTTGTTGGATTACAAGCAGCCGCGGCCCGTTGAAGTGTACCTAATGGCGAGGAATTTTTTCAGCATTTTAGTTTTTATTTTATTTCCTCATAAAAATTACTCACAAATTTGTCAAATTTCCATCGCTAATTTGTGCTAATGTGCTAACCAACCTTGAGGATGACCTAAACCTTTGCTCATGATCCGTGGTTGGCAATAACTAAAGAACAGATTGGGAAAAATAACATGCTCATCTGAACGAGACGCTCTCCTGCCAACAGCAAAGAAGTGCACACCCATATCGCCGGGGGTCTTGAGAACCGCATCGCCACTCACTCATTACTCAGGTCTCCCGCTGCCTGGGGATGGGAAGGCTTGGATGGCGCAGACCCACACGCAGGTCACAGGGCCATAATAAGAGCCAGATGTGCTTAGGGGACATGGACGTATATAGACAGGCACATTTTCAGTCTTCCAAAATGTGCATGTACGCACACGCGCGGAGTAGGTTGAGGTATTTGCGGAATTTCTGTTGGAATGCCAAGTAGCTACCTATTTCACTCAGCTGTACAATTCATACTAGTGTTACATGTTAGTGCATAATTCAATTAGAGAAATATAGCAAAGGCTGTAAATTATTTCTTCAAAAATCTGCGGAATATGGGGTGGAAATGACTCAAGTAGACTTAATTGCGGCATACAAATGTAGCTGCTTCATTTACGTCGTGCCACAACAGTGGAGCGAAGGTGCTTCTTCTTCTTCTGACGTTTTCCCTCCACACTACCTGCACAGGACGTTGTGTCTGTGATGTAGTAAGCACATTTTCAAAGTCGTTTGGCTCGTCGACAGAATTTCCCCCATCTACGCAGACCGCATGGACTTTATATTTAATCGTGTTGCGAGAATAGCTAAACTCATGTTTGGTCTAACCGCAGGATAGCTTGTATCTTGGTTTAGCTAAGGTTTTGTGCGTTGACAGTGTGCCTACTTCCATGTTAGTTCAAACGGCACGCCTGGCTACTGGTTGTATCTGTGATTGGCTGAACGGTCGTCGACGGAAGTTCCCCGGGACTTCTGCCTCGTGATGGAAGCGAATTTGACATGATTACGGTGACATTCACCACTCATGGCCTTAACAAAGAGATGCTGAAATGAACATACATATACACTGTATATATTTTTTTTATGTTAATAAAATGGTTTTCTGACTTTTTGCCATGTCAATCATAAAAACTATGCAAACGTCAACACTTTGTGAATGGTGGAGGATGCCGGGGCAAAAATTCAGCCTGCCAAGCGCAAAAAAAAGTCAACGAGATTGTATTTTCTAAAATATCTTATTTCGCGGATTAGATGAATCGCATCATTGGTCGATCGGCGAATGATGAGACTACACACGATTACATGTTTTGCGCAAAATGAAAAATGTCAACCGATCTGGTGTAAGGTCTAATGCACAGTGTGCTAATATTTATCATCAACCCTTAATGAGTACATTTTACTGATGAGCACCTTGAGTTAATTCATTAAAAAAAAAAAAAATCATAAACAGGACTCCTGAAATGCATTTGAATGCTCAACTGAATGTTTTAAGTATGAATTGTCCGCTTGCTTGTTTCTATTCAAACTTCAGAATGTCCTCAATGTGAATGAATTTAGAGCATAAATGTGGGAGGAGGTTACAAACTCATCCCTTCGAGGAAGGAAGCAAATTCACTGGGCTGAACTGAACTGACTCATGTGCCCCAGTGGCTGCGAGATAAAACCGTCGTTGGGCTGCTTCTAAATGCAAATGAATTTTGTTATTGCTGTTGAAGAGTTTGACTCTCGCTGACTTTACGCTGGACTGACATGAGTAAGAAAAAAAAAATGCAGCGCTCAACTAGAATTCAGAAAATCCCAATCTTCTGGGCTTGTACTACCTGATCTGGAACGTGTGGAGTGTTGAACAAGGCTTGTAATGACCCAACCTCTCTCTTGCATGTAAGCGCTTACATCAACAGTCTCCTTGGGGAGGCGGGGCAGTCGTTTGAGGTGCAATTTGAACAGGGCCTCCATCTGATAAGCCTTTTACAATGAAAACAATGAGGTGAATGTTTAAAAGCGATGTGAAGCAGCAATTTGGGAGGAATGTACTATTTGGGTGGAGCATTTTATGTTGGCTAAAATGTTTTTTTTCCCCCCCTTATGTAAAAGGGATCCTTCATTGTGTGACAGTTTAAGGGATTCAGTTTCAGGTAAGGTGTAGCGCTGATTATTAGGGGAAAATCGGGCTCATGGCTAATTTATTAGATGTTTTATATTTTTGCACTGTATCACCGTGCTGCATTAGACCCATCTTTGCGGGGATTGTTTTGCAAAAGCAGCACTTGTATCTGTGAAATTGATCAAATATTACTCAGTGAATGTTTTCTGTAATTGACAATCAGCCATCATGGTGTTTCTTCAATCAAGTTATACTTTTTCACACCTTGAATGGATTTTTCACATTTTTCATGCCACGCCATGAACAAGGCTGGTCTCGCCTCCGGGCGTTTTTGAATGTTTCCAGAGTGTTGTCTTTGGTAACCTGCCAAGTTGACGGAAATGGTTGCTGAATATGCTGAAGAAAGTATTTTTGCCTTACATCCTTTTAAACTATTTGTATCTTACTTCCGGGTTGTTTTCCTATCAGTATAACCGATGTGATAAATTCATCCGGTGAGTTGAGTCTTCTCACTGTTATATAAGTGTCCATATTTACTTAAACACACTACACCACGTGACGTGTTTTTGTAAGCATGCATGATGAGACTTTGTGTTCCATACACTTTAGACGTTGCATTTGTTAACATAATAAGATCAATCCAAATTGAGCATCATGGCCAGCAGTGTGAATTAATGTGTTGCTCCACAGTTCGTTCAAATATCTGTTCCTTAGAGGGTTTTGAATCTGCACCTATCAATGCATGTAAAAGGCGTTTTCCACTTAATATTAGCATTACACTACGGCTCTGGTTTGTCGTCGTTTAAAATACACAATGTGTAATTGTCTTTGCTTTGTTTGACCGTAAACTTCAAAAGGAAGTGGAATTAAACAGCTTGATGAGTTGTTCACTAATTGCCCGACTGCTTACTGAGACGTGAGTTGAATTGAGTCCACTGCCAGCAAACAGCACTGCAAAAAGTCAGTCATATGACTCGTATTGTGAAAAACTCAAGGCACCGTAGAATACCAAAAAAAAAAGTACCCAGGATGTGTATTAGTGTTATGCTGACGTCGGAAAGAATCAGTAATTAATTCCATAGCACCCCACCCCCAGTGTGGCTGCGATGTTGAATCCCTGAATGCCTGTTAGAGAACAGAGCCCATCTTCTATATTGTGAGTAATGAGGTTGCTGATAGTGAAGTGCCGCTGATGGAATTGGATGCCTTATTTAGTCAATGTCGAACAGTTGCAATTTGTTGCCACAGAGTGGTCGGATTGAGTATGTGCGAGCATTGCCGTTGGACTCATTGTTATTGTGAATAATAAACATCATTTGGTGCACCTTTCTCACATGATAAACCGTCTGGTTCTTAAATCTCTTTTTCGACATTTAAACTCTGAAGAGTTTGCAATGGTATATAAGAATGGGTGGTGTTCTTTTCTTGGTGTGCTTGTTAACAGAATTGATGGTACCTTGCCAAAAAGCTCCGATTTCGTCTCATCTGTGCAAACGGCATAATCCCAGCGGGTTTTTGTCTTTTCCAAAGTGCACTGTGGCAAATTCCAGTCTCTGGTTTTTATGATTTGCTGTCAAGAGTGGTGTCCTCCTCTAGTCATCTCCCGTGAAACCAACTTCGGCTCGATCAACAACACGTGGTGCCATCTGATGCTGATTTAACTCGCCTTTGGAGTTCGCCTTTAATTTCTTTGAAGGGTGTTCTGGGCTCTTTGCTGTTTTCATATTGTTTGTCTCTTCAATTTGTCAACCATTTTGCTCTTGCGACCAGGTCGATGGAAATTGGCTACATTCCAATGTTCATTACGATTCCGAATAAAAGGTGCAACAAAAGTCACAGGGACATCGAGCTACTTGGAGATGATCGTACATGGCCTTTACCTTATACACGCTTGCCTATAATTTTCTTTCCGGATACTACTCGCTTTCTGTGTCACGCTTTGAATGGAAATAGTGACCGATTATAACTATGAAGACACCCGTGATGCTAATTAGATGACACACTCTACTTTAAGATGTCCACATGATGAAATTATTTTCAATAAATTCACAAATAGCATCATTTTTTTCTCGGCCTGTTTCATTTGTTTTTTTTTATTTTAATGTGATGTAATTTCATTCACTAGTACTTTGATCAGTTTCAACTCTTATTTTCAGTAACATAGAAACAAATAATTTTGTCCATGTGTATCAAGTCACAAATCATTTGCAGAGCTTGACACACTAACTGCTAGCAAACCCCTATTCTTATTTTACAAGACTGTCTGGTTGCATTCAATGCGTGGAAGAATTCCCTCAGAAACATCTGAATGTCTGTTTATATTTTGTATTTTTTTTTTAGTTAAGTAATGCTTCCTGAGGACTGCGCCGCAATATGGCTGGCTATCTGCTTTGCCTTCATCTGGTTGCATAGACTGCATCTGCACTCTATTGCTACAAGATGTAACTGTCGTCAGTTACATCGTAATTTTGCTAACAAATGTCGTGTTGAGATCTATTAAAAAAAAAAAAAAAGAATAGTAATGAGTCACAAATCTTCAAATGAGCTTGTGTTAGAAAGTGATGGCATGACTACATTGAAGTTGACGTGAGGATGGCTGCAACACAATCTGTGTGTGGGGAGAGAGCAAGGTGGTGGAAGTGAGTCGAGGTGTATTTGCAGTAAAGCTTGTTTAATTGAAATAATGTGATTATAAAAAAAAAAGCTTGTTTTTGAGAGGCTTCACGTATGGCTGCTTTTTTTAAAAAAAAAAACAATCCCTATGACTGTTTTCTGTCTCATCCCACATCCTGTTTTTTATATGATACAAATTGCTTATGAAAGTTTTGTGTGAGACGTGTTATCAACCTCATTAAGTGACCCACACTCAGTAACCGTCTTGAATCGTCTTGTATTTATACCTCTGTCACAGCAAAGCACCTGATAATATTTATATTGGGAATAAAATATTCACATTTGCTTCACCCTTCTCTTTTCAGGTTGATGTTTTACTTAATTAAATAGCATTTCAGAGCATCGTTATCAAGCCTCTCATTAAAAAGTTTACCATCAAGGAGTTCAGGAAATATTCAGGCTCAGCTTCTTAGATGTTTGGAATCATTTGTGAAGACAAATTTTTCAGGCTAATTATGTTATTGCGTATAAAACCATTCTATATGAAATAATTTGTACAAAAATAGGACACATCATTTACTCCATACCTGACTTCGGATTGAGTACACCATATCAATTCTGATTATTCATAATGTTTTGGGCTGGAGACTGTGGTAGCGTTAGTTTGCAAGCCTGACATGCTCTTATTCCCAGAGCAATTATCCAGCGGTCCAGTGGATTTCATCACATACTACCTCATAGTCCTATATAGCCTCGTGAAGAGACTATCGCTCACAGGGTTCCCTGAGAGTCCAGAGCCAACATGCTTGACTTAATTCCAATGCACCTCCAGGAAATATGCAATTACAGTTTCTTGGGAATTGCTCAGGCCTGTGCTGTGTTGAGCATCCACCACGACCCTATGCCCTTTCAGAACATTAATTTAACATTCTTTCCCTAAATCTCTCTCTCTCTCTCTCTCTCTCTCAAAACTTGTTTCTTAAAAGTTGCAGGTTTCTTCTTTTTAATCCTATTTACTCTGAGATATACTGATAGCTCACATCATGTGCATCACGAGATGTATAAGGCAAAAAAAAATGTTCCCAAAATATGACTGGGCCTATTATGTTATAAAATCAACAAGACATTACATTCATGTAATGTTTAAGTGCCTTTTGGCTTTGATCAAAGCCAATATCACTTTTTATCTAGGAAAATATACAATGACTCCCTCGTACTATCAATATTAAGTGCAGCTGAATCCTTGTAATCACTTGCATAAAGCTTGAGTCTCTGCGGGATAGAGAACGATGTTGATTGTGTTGTCAGACTCAAGGAAATAGCTGCGGTCAGCTTTCTTGAAATTGTCCCAGCCACCATGCAGTCGTGTGGTTTTGCATCCAGTGAGCTGAATCCAGCAGCTGTGTTAGAGGTTTAGATTGGACTGCAGGCAGATGTTCCCCTCTCCCCTCTGCGGGGTTGTGTCCTCAAAAGGCCGCCGCAGGACATACACACAACTACAAAAAAGAGGGCACGCAAAGAATGGGATGCGGCTTTTTGTTGATATCAAGGAGTTTCAAGTGACTGTTGGACTGGCTCACCAAGTGAGTGGCAAATAGAAATTCTATTTACCAAGGGTTCTTTCACACTTATAATTTCACTTTCTCCAGTCCCACTCATTTTGTAAACATCATTAGCACGATAACATAACTGCATACATGTGAAACCAAAGATATTTTGTATTTTTTTTTTTCAACAGCAGCAAAACGTGCCAGAAGACAAATCAAGTGTCAGTTATCATGATTTTTGCACTAATGAAGAGGGAGACAGCCGTGAATATATATTTTGGGTTTCAGGATCATTATTTTGATGATAAATTAAATGTGTGAAAATACTGGAACAATTTCGTGATTTTTTTTATGCAGTTTCAGGCTTTCAGCAAAGGTGAAAAATATGATCATTAATATTAATATTATTATAGTATTTGTTCACATTCAACTCTCTTAGAATATAGGAGTTTATCAAGTTTCAAATTGTATTCCTAAATGGGTTTTCTTGGAATATTGTTCCTGTTTAGGAAAAGTAAATCCTGGGAAAACTCAAATAGGTCACTGCCACAACCCAGCCGGTGTACAGCATTGTTAGTTTCACGTTGACTTGTTCCAAGTGAGATTGAGGAAGCAGCGAAGGAAGACGAGGGCTTGCTATCTCTGTACTCTGAGGACTTGGGGCATGTCCTGTTTCTTTGACAAGCTGTACAGTAGCAAGACACTTGCTATGTTGTTTCCTCATGCCCTTCATGAGAAAGGGTATTTTCAAGGGATAGTTTTGTGTGCATGATTCTTTTATCCTTTTTAATCCAACTTGATTTTGTGACCATAATCACCTCAATAGTGGTTCACATTGTTGAACTTGTAAGGCAGTTTCATGCTGCACTTAGCACAGCCCTGTGGGCTATCGACACACCCGTTCTTTGTGTATGTGCTGCTAGTCCTGCACAATGTCGCAGCGCAGTGCGGCTGAGTGCGGGTGCTCACGAGGTGGGCCGTGCGAAAACTAAGTTGAGTGTTTAAGTAGGGGTGGGCGATATATATCGTCAACGATATCACCGTCAATGTCGCTTTCACTGTGTGCCATTTTACCTTATCGAGTATTTATACAGCCTTGAAAAGGAAAGACAAACAAGTCCGTCGTTGGCCACAAAGTAGGAGGGAGTGGTGAAAATGTCATTTGATAAATCAGTGCGTATTGATGGCAAAAGGGGAGTGATAAACCTTCCAGTCACGTTTGAAATAAGGAGGCGTGTACCATCTCAGCGGGTGAATTAATAGCAAGACTCAAGTCCACGTCCCTCGTCTGTAAATGATTTGGGGTGGATAAGACTGACGTCGGTCGGAATAACATTTTCAGATGTGCCAAAACGGTCACCGTGGAGAGCAATTCTCTTCCCCCATGAACCACGTAGATGACCAGGAAAGTAAACACGCACACTCAGAAAACCCTAGCAGAATTGAGCAAACACATGCGCAGCACACACAGGCACACACGCAAACATTTTAGTGCTACTGGCAATTATGTAAACATTTTCAAGGACAAAAAAAATACCCAAATGATCAACAAATATCACTCTCCATAATTCCATTTAAACAAGTCGTAGCAATTTGTGTTCCAACAAATATTAATTACTATTAACGACTGTGCAGTGTCATCGCATTTGTTATCCATCCATCCATTTTAAGAAGCACTTATCCTCTCTAGGGTCGCAAGTGTGCAATAAAGTTGTTGTTGTTAGTTGCTGCATGCACTTTATTGGGCATAAAACTCTGGCAATGAAACTTCACTTTGTGCCACTGCCCTTGTTTCTTGCCACTGATATTGATCTATGAAGACAGGCAACGATTGCGGTTAGCCACAAATAAGGTTGCACTGATGCAACAGGAATCTGTGTGTTAGCCAGGTTTTCGTGATTATTAAATTACAAATCCTGAAGTTCCAGATGACACATTTTATGTATTATGAGTTTGGTGTTGGAGAGGTAGCAAGGCTCGCATCGGAGGTTTGCGTGGGCTGGTTTAAATTCGCTCCGTCGTCTCTGACAAAAAGCCACAGAGATCCCGCTAGTCACGCTCTCTCATCCGGGATGTTCAAAGTGCGGTGGAAAGTTGCTACAGAACTAGTCAAGTTATACTGTAATGCAATGTCAATTAAGTCCACAAGGTTATAGTATCGAGAAGCAAAGGGAAAGGTATAATTAAAAAGAAAAACTCTTAAATCGGGCGTCATCACTCAGCGAGCCCTGCGGCTCTCATTCAAATGAGCAGTGGTGCGTGCGCTTGCGAAAATAGTTACCCCAAGTTTCAATTTTACATCCATTAGTAAATATAAAATTGGAAATAGAAAATTGGAAATTAAATTGTTCTCATTATTTTTATTGCAAATTTATTATCTATCAAAATAAATGTTTTCCTATGATATTCTAAAAAATAAGAATGCTTTTGCATAATTTTTTTCCTCCAGCGAGATAATGGTTAGTTAAAAAAGTAACAAGCCGTGAACAAATATTAACGTGTGAAAACTATTGGTTCTTTTTGGACATGAAATTGCCGAAACACTCACCAAGCAACCGCAAGTGATCTATATTTCCTTGAAATTTACTTAATTTGCATCATCAATAAGTATTATCATCTTAATGGAGGCCTTATGGCCCATGTGACATTTTTCTCAGTCACACTCTCTTTTGGAACGTCTCTCGTGTGCGCTTCATAACAGTCCATTAAACTCAGGTGCAAAGGCTTCGGCCTCCCCGCTGTGGATATGTAGACAAAAGAGCACATTCCTCTGTGAAGAGAGGAGAGGAGAGAAATGTTTAAGACAGAAACTGATAGGGAAGTGAATTTAGCTTCCTCAAATAGCCCCAGTGGTCCTCCATCAGGGTCAGAGGAACCTTTTTGCTATTCTTATCCACTTGCAGTGCTCCATCATTGCTCTAAGGAGAGATAAAATTAGGCACCAGGGTTAAATCTTATTAGCTGCTGTCCCACTGGCGCTCCACCTTTGCACAATGTTCTTCCTGTGTGCGCCTGGGAAAGAAAAAGTCGAACAACTCAGTTGTCGACCACAAAAATTGGTCGACACAAAAATGCATGCAAGATTCGTGACCGCCCTACTAAAAACCAATCTTCCATTTCAAGCCATTTTTAGGCTGTTTGAAGTTTTGAATCTAATCACAAATATAAAGTACAGATAGCTTTGCTTGCATGCAATAGCAACACTTGGAATTCAGCAAAAGCCCACCCTGGGGTCCACAAAGCAATTTACCTTCACTGAAATGTCAGTGAATTCATTTTGAATATCCTCTGCCTTTCCTTCCTTTAGGGAATTTTGAGGCCACGCTCAAAAAATGCAGTACAGGGAACCCGTTTTATTGCAGGGAATTAGAACCATCTCCAAAATCGCTGGCATACCGTTGTTATGTCTTTTTAAGCAGGATTTTATTCAAAATATGCTTTAATAATTTCCTGAGTTGGGCTATAAGCACTATTTTATTAAAAAAAGATACTGTGTATTCATCTTTTCCAGACAGCAGATTAATACCAAGATTTAATAATGATGACTCACACGGTTGTCCTCGGTTATCAAAATCAAATTTGTCTAATGCTCTAGAATCACAAATGATGTCCCTGTCCCGGTTTGAAAGTATTTTCCTGGGCTGTTAAAGATAGAAATCTTCCATTATCCCTTGTCATGTCAAACGCAACGATACACTTTGTGCCCGTGTGACAGGGCTTGCCTCACTTGGGATGAACCCAGCTTCCTACATGACCCTATTCCATTTCCTCCATCTCACTTTAGCTTGCCCTCCTTCTTGGACGTCCCTTCGTCCCCACGGCAAGGCCTGAACTCACAAAACGCACGGAAGTTAGCGCACACACTTTTCTGACCGGCTAAATAGCGATGAATGCAGTTGAATTCCTCCACTAATGAGGATGAGCTCATTAAGGCATCTGCATGAGAGTCTACAACACGTATGAATGAGATAATCCCTCAACTGTTAATATGAGTCTAATGGGGCAACCTTTGATCTCCAACGACCTGAACATAAAACGTTGTTTCCGACTCCATTTGGGAAACAATTATGGCCGGGCCTAGTAATGATGTGGTTCTAATTTTTTTTTTTTTGTGTGTGAAAATGAAACGCCTTGTAAAACCTAACCTTGTTTTCAGTACAATATTGCTCCTTTTAATTCTTTGAATATGAATGAATTATTTAAGTAGGTCGGAGCAAGCGTAGTCATTGCATAACCAGTGTTCTCTTTGCAGTATGTACATGTAATCTGTAAATAATATACACCAAATCACAATTCAAAAGTGGAATCTGCACTTTTAGAAATTAGATTTTGGCGGCATGTATTTATTAGTGTTGTCAAGCGCTTACTTTTTTTTTAACTAATCACAAAAATGTACATACTTGATTGCGATTGATCGTGTTTTTCAATTACAATTTTGTTTTTACAACGCTCAAAACTGATATTTTCTTGAGTAAAATCTCGGATTTAATGCGGAAAAAAAAACCATAAATATATTTCTACTCCGACTGTTGTAATAGCTATATTTGATCTCTGAATACGATTCTATACCTGTAAAAGTACCGGAACAACCGTTGAACGATTCACCAAAGACGATCTAATATGGTATTTGAATTTGGCTTCGCAAAGTATGCAAATTATTTGGGATTTCTCCAATGAACCGTTGAGCAAATTATTTATAGAATTTAAATTAATCTTAATAGTTGATTTAACTTTGACAGCCCAAGTATTTATTGTCATTATCAACGTTATCATTATTATTTATTTACAAATACCTGTTTTACAGTCATTCAGATGGTACGTTTCAATAGAACAACATTTACTAAAAATAGGACATTATAATCCTCTGACTAACCTAGATTGATTAAGTCTTTAGCCAAATGATGTGCCTGACTAAAATGAATAAATTGAAAGAAATGTAATGAAATTGTCATCGTTCTATTGGACACTTTGTTAAAGATTCACAGCTCACAACTCACAGTCTTCTTTTTATGTGTATGGGAAGGGGGGGAGGATTCTTGAACAGCCAAGTTAGTAACACTCATGAGGCATGAATAGTTTGAACAAGTCATTGGCCTCATTGCTGTTATGTAAGAGGCAATAATGAAGTGCATGAGAGTGAGAGAATGTACCCTTCACAAACAACAAAAAAACCTTTTTAAATTTATTTTATGATTTTTTTTTGTTACAACCTTGAATTTTGGTTATAGTTTAGTAATATCTGAACTGAATACAAATATACATGCAGCATTTTTGTTTTGCATCCATTTTTTCATCAGATGAGCTAAGGATTTTTCTTCAAAAAGCCCTGATTCTTTCAAATACTGTTCACAAATCTGATGAAATGTGTTGGTGAACACTTGTCCTTCTATGAGACAACCCATCCACAGCTGATGTAGTGTCAAGATTCTAATTAAGCAGTATGATTATTGCACAATTTAAAGTGTCATTTTATTGTGGGCAGCCGAAGGAGCAACCATGCTCTCGGTGAGCTCGCTAACACTTTGGAGGGATTTCTCAACCATTTTTGAAAGAAACGGACCTTTTGTCCTCATAGGAAAGTCTCAGATCTTTGAGGAGATGCAATTATATTTTTGTTCCTTTCAGTATATGTGTGCACGTTGTCTTTTTACTGCCTGCATCTTCCAACTTCTCGCTCATAAATGCCTTGCTCTGAGGAGGGTTCTCATCGACCCGTGAGGTGACAGTACTGCAGCACTTCTGCCATAACTCTGTAAAATGTTTCACCCTCATCAACCCCACAAAGTTAAGGTCTGCCGTTGTGGACAAGAATCCAATTTGACGATGCGTGTAAAACTATGGCCGTTAAATCTCATGTTTATATGATTTAATGTGTGCATAATGAACTAAGTCAGGGATTTTTGTTTCATTCGTTTTACATCATGGCTTATAAAATGCTGTCTAGCTACAGAGAGTCCAGGTTTCCCTGACTTCCTCCAGTGGTATACGTACCTCCATCTGGAGGAATGGCTAACGTCCATCCATCCATTATCCGAGCCGCTTTATCTCCATGACGATCGCGGGCGTTGCTATAGCAGTAGGTGGGTTACACCCTGAACAGGTTGCCGGCCAATCGGAGGGCACACTCAGACAAATAGCCATTCACACTCATAAGCACACCTAAGGACAATCTAGAGTGTTCAAGTAAGTATCGTAATGCTTGAGTATACAAACGTGAATTTAAGAGTTAGAGCCTCGTGAATTTTGTCAGCTCAAATGAAATCTGTTTGAAATCGTATTCTTATTGCACATCACTAAAAAAAAAAAAAGCACTAATCTTGTTTGTACTAATTAGCGTGCTTTGATTTTTGTTTGTGTTTGCCCATGTCTGTTCATCAACAAACTAGTCATTATGTCAAATGTTTGATTCATTTAAAAGCCGCTTATGAATTAGGCTGTTTTAATACAACCCTACCCCTTTTATTTATATGACTGTCTGTTTTTTCAAGTCAATCTTTCAATCGTGGTTTAATTCACTTGATTTTAAGGACTAAAGATAATGTTTAAATCATGCTCGACACGTCTTATCCCGTGTTGCAGCGCTTCTGAACAGTCATTTGGCAAGGGGCGAGTAATACCCTTGCACAGAATTTCTTTTTACAGGCATCTGATTGACTGAAACAGTCATTCAACCCCATGGACTTTATAGAAAGTCCAAATTTAACTTATTTGACAATTATATGTGCTAAACAGAATGAATGAGAAGAGAAAATTCATTTGGTAAAACCAAATATTTTATGAATGAAATGAGGCGCAAACTTAAAATGGCTTCTGTGTTTGTAGTTTGATACGAATGCCGACAAACCTAAAACCAGCAAAACTGTTTTGACTACTTGCTGTGGGCTTTTTTTGTTCCGGCTTCATTTTATGCACCAGACACTATTCTTGGAGGGCAATTTTAAAGTCTCGTTTTCTCAATTAATCTCCAGTCACTGAGGCACAAACAAAATATGGTAATGCGCTACATTCTGTATGCTTGAGTAAACAATTGTACAATGCGTTGTAGTAAAATATGTCACGGGGTCGTTGCTCTAGTTTGACGACTCTAATGGTCTCCCGTCCATGGAATTAACCAAAATCCACAAGTGCAACCCGTCACTCCATTTTCATATCACTATAATGCAGTCCTAATACCCCCCCCCCCCCCCCCAATTCATCCTCAGACTTTTTTTTTTAAAGCATAATTGTGTGAACATTGACAGCAGCTGAGACGCAAGACCTTTGGATGCATGGATTCTCGCAAGGTGCGTTTGTTTTACAGAAGCAGCACAAAAATAAACACGTGAATTTTAATGAACTCAATGGAATAATTCCTCTGTTCAGTAATCCGCTACTCAGAGCCACGCTGATAAGCCTTTTCTGCTCTTATCTGTGCCCAGCTTAATGCGCTAGTAATGGTCACTCAAATTCTGAATTCACATTTTCCAACTGTCGTAAATGGCCTTTCTTGCCAAGTGGAAAGTAGTTAAAATCTCAAACAATGTGGTCTGAATTAAATGGCCGAAGTCATTACCCCTTAAGTGTCTGTACTGATTGCCAGATGATGGTCGGGCTGCGGCGCTGGAATGGACATTCTTGAGCGTAATGTGGCAAGTGTGCATGTGCGAATATTTTGGTAACAGTTGACTTGTTCTTAATGACTGGCGACCTCTGGAACACACACACACGCATCAATAGTCGCTTTAATGTGGGTTTGTGTGTTTCCGTAGCAACGTATTGTTGCTGAGATTTTTGGACGATGTTGTTTTTGTGCTTTTGTAAGGCACAATGGTGCTAATTTTCCAGCATGCTGAAAACATACTAACATAGAATGCAAATAATTGGGCTATGTTCAAGTTTTGTTCAACGTAATTGATACAATTTGTTCAAATTGGAAAATGTCTTCTTTTTTTTTCTGCTCTGAAGCTGCATTTTAGATGTGCCTGAAATACTCCTGAATAAGATTTTGCTGTTGCCAACCAATTTCTTCACGGCAAGATAATTCATGTGGCCCAAAATTTACAACACTCCAGCCACAGTTGTTTTTGTTTGACGCGTTCTCTTTGAAGTCACGATCTTAATGGATGAATTCATTGTTTCTTGATACCACTTAATGGACCTCACCCACCCTCCCCGCATATCTTTGATCAGTCCCACTTCATGTTATCTCGACCAAGACAATAGACTGTCTGCTGCTCTTTTCCGAGCTTAGCTCTAATGCCTTTTCAAATATGAGCATTTTTCCACTTTCATACCTCTGCCTTTCCTTCCTTTTGAGCGTGCGCTTTAATGGGGTTTTTATACCCATACAACTCACAGCCTTACCGTTTCATTATTGTGTGGTTATGCCGAGCGCAGAGCTGAATCACACTGTTTACAGAGTGCCATCAATCTTGGATGTTGCGTCTTTCCCGTCCATTGGCTTTAATGTGTCAGGCTGGCTGCATTTGATCTATTTTCTTTGCGGAATAAAAACACAATTCAGACATGAGTTATCTTTTTGGATGGAAGAATGATGCGACACAAGTAGGGAATGTGAATTGTGTCTCCATCATCGGCATTTGCGACATTTGGGAGGCCAACGTAATATTGTTTGCGATGTGAAATATGCTCGGTCACGGTGTTCCCTCTAAGTTAGTTTTAACTAGCCAGCTGAATCGAATTATGGCGAACCATTGCAGGGTTTGGCGGTGTAGCAATATCGCCCATAATAAGGGGGATAAAAGTTAACGGTGAACCTAGCTTTTTACTTGACAGAAGACAGAGGGAAGCCTCGTTTCAGAGCTCAGAAAGAGGCACCCGATGGGTTGGTTATCTACTGAATGGAAAAAAGAAAAGTCACATTTGACAATATTGTCAACGATGAGCGTGCTCTGTGCATTTTCATAATGGTAACCTACAAAAAGAATTCTGAATCATTTTGCTGTTCCCTCATTTAGTCGTGCCACACAAATTCATGTGTAGTAAGGATTGGTAAACAATTACATGCAAGCTATGCAACACACACTAGTAAATACACTACGCACCTTCATTTAAAGAAACTAATTGTAAGGATTGTCGGAAGAGACTCAACCAACAGGCCAGTTTGATGTTTACAAAATATATTAATGTAATCCGCATTATATTAGGGTGCATTTTCAGCGCTGGTCTTTTGTCTCGACGCAGGGTTTAGTGGAAAGAAAGCCCTGAATTCACTCAACACTAAGTCTTTATGGGCGTTGACTGAGGGGGGATGAAGCTTGATCGTGAGAGATAACAACAGCTCTGACTGGCACAGACTGGTTCAAATTACTCTGGTAAAATACGTGACGATCTAACTGCTTGCACATCAGGGACATGAATCTGTCAACAAAACATCTCTGACTGAGTATGTCTGCAGAATCTTTAAAGGGTTGCGTATATATATATATATATATATATATTTATATATATATATATATACGTATATGTGTGTGTATATGTGTATATACGTATATTATTATATTATATATTATTATTAGTATGCCTGCGTGGCAAATTGGGATAGACAATGGATAGATTTTCATGTTCAATCCTTATTGTATTCCTCTTGTATAACTGCTGCATGTTTTGTTTTGTTTTGAGCCTCAACTAAACACTGAAATTGTATTCCAGATTTTTGGTGACTATTATCACTTCAAGCATCGTACAGTGGCGAAGCGATCGGTGACTGATCATAGGAGCACACATGTCCGTCTACTCAAAGATCCCAAGGTAAGAGGTTGAAGATTGTGAGTCTTATTTTTCTTACTGTATTTGAGAGACGAAACACATTGACATATTCTGAGCTTGTGGTTTAAAATAAAATATTTAAGAGAAACGATCCTTATTTTCACTAATTAATGGAAAGAAGATTGCTATTATTAGAGTTAGTTCACAGCCTTTATTATTAATAAGTTATAGAGGTGGAACGCAGACAGATATTGGGGCAAAAGCGTATCCTTTGGCTTATACTGTATTATTTTAAATGTCAGAAATGCCGCAGCATCCAGATGGGCTGTTGTCATAAGAGTGATGGAAGTCGAACAGGCGCTTCCCCGAGGAGACCCGAAAGTCATAAACACTCTTCTGTAGACCTCTGAAAGTCAAGTTCAGTTCACTCTTCTTGACTGATTTTAATGGAAATTTCACATTTCTAGATATTCCAGTAGTCTTGCAAGTCAGTTTGAAGTTAGCTTGAAAATGAGCCTCTGCCCTGCTCCGCTGGGAAGGACAAAGTGAAAATTTGTGTGCAATTAATATTCATAGCAATGGGAATATGAGGCATTTTGAACCTAGAGTTAGTTCACGTTTAACACTGAGAGAGAGAGAGAGAAGTTATTTTAATCATTGTAAATTGAATTGCCAACATAATAAACGGAACAAAGCCAAGGACTCCGTACGATTAGTGCACAGTTTTTATTCGCTGTCTGAGACCATCAGTGACTTCTGAATATTTATCCAGTCACAATTTTTTTTTTTGCATAACATCGATGATATTATTATCAAGCAGATGATTGGGATAAGTAACCATTTTTTGACTTTCCATTGTTGAATCCCAAATATTTTTTGAGTCACAGTGAATTTTCATTATGTGGTTGGGTGCGTTTTAACGGAAAATGATGCAAAGAAAGTGGAACAATACTGCAAGATGTTTAATTTACAACAATACTCGTAACAGAAAAATAAAGTTTTTGTCTCATTCCCAATGAATGTTTTGTTCAGAGATTTTAAGTCAAACATTTATCCTAAAATTTACTTATTTTTGCATTTATGCATTTTGCATATACAATGCTGCAGACAAAGCCAGAAGTTTCTTAATAATGACACAAGTGATTGTTCCCTCAATTTCAGGGATAAACATTTTTTTGTCAATTGTAAAACATCATGAAAATGGCAAATATTTTTCATTAATATCTTCAAGACAGTCTTTAGCGTCTCTCATTTGCAGCCATTTTCTTTTAAGCTCAACTTAAAAAGTTAACTTGCTTGTGCAGCACAGGTGCAGGTTGGTGGAAAAAGTGCACTCGTCTGTCGCTCATTTTAGAGCAAAGCCGCCTAGCTCTCTATTTGGGATTTCCTTTACCACTCGGCCTCCATTTCCTGTTTTTGAATTCCTCCGTTCTCCACAGTACCTCAGAGAATGCGAAGAATTACCCTTTCATTTATTCCTCAGGAATGTTCACCATGGGTCACAAACACGCCTCTTACTTATTTAGTTGACCACTTAGTGATCTAAGCAAAGTTTTTAAGCAAATTCTGCCCCTTTCCCCTCCATAGTATTTTTTTATTTGTTCTTCCAAAGTTGGAACAAATTGATCAAAAACCAACCAGCTGTTTATGATCATTCTGACTAATCTTTCAAGACCAACACATTAGTGTGTCCTGTAACAATTTATGTACCGAACTTACCAAAAGAGACCCTTCTCTTCTTTCTCAAGAAATCAATCTTTTTTCCATTATTTTGTGATCAGTGACTCAGAGGCTATTTATTTTTTTTTTTTGCTTGAGCCCTCTAACTGCAGAGAACAAAAACGAGATTGAGAAAGTGCTTTTGACGGCAAAAATATTTTTAACTAAGAACTGCTTTGCCTCAAATGTCAGTTGCTTTTTTTTAAATCTGGAGTTTATCATTCACACCCCTTGCCTCACTTCCAACATGTTGGCATTTCCCTACCCATAATCAACATGGCATGCTAAGATTCACCCCTAATCTTAAACTTCTATTCAAAAGCTATGCTGAGCTCAAATCCAAAGTGATGCATCTACAGGAATCTGTTCGTCCTCCCACTGATTTACACACGTGAAATTCACAGACAAGCTGCTTGAAACCCTCTTCCCCACTTTCCCATCAAAAACTGTTCTTGGGAGTAGCCGTAAACGGTTGGATTCCAGTTGGAAAGTTACTGCGATCAGGGTAAAATCAATATTGACCAATCAATGGACAGCAGTGTATTTAGTCAGATATTCTTGGACTGTTTTCAGCACTTTTTTAGACCAGCATTCATCTTTATTAGGTGTGAAATAATACCACATTTAAGGCATTGTCTGATATGGACCGGCTCACTGCCATCCCGGCGTCGTATTTCCATTTAGTTAGTGAATTATTTTCATGCGTACTCTGAATGCGTACCATACGGGGACCTATCTGTACTGCTTTGTAAAAGCAAGCCTATAGATAACTATGAGGACAAAGTATTTCCATTGTTTTGGCTAGCCTCTCTGAGAAACACAAGGGCAGATGTCGAATGTGGCGGCTACGCGTCACTCTGCCTCCAAAAGCAGCTTCAGAGTCAATACTGCTTTTTTCCTTCAACAGAAATCCAATAAAAGCCAGCGGAGAGAAAATTGTTCACTTAACCATTATTTAGTCCACCTTTGTCTCATTTTAAATCAGCGTCCATGTCCGAATGTGCATACGTAACACCAGTCTGTGTAGCTTAAACACTTGACATGAGCAATCCATGGCTTGCCTTGGGAAGTGACAACCTAATTTTGTGATACTCACAAAAACAAATTATTTTCATGTTCAATACTTGAACATTGAACAATATTCTATTAAAATAAAACATCTCAATAGCAAGACATAATGTGATTATCATTCTTGATACTCTGTTTGAGCGAGAACACAAATATAAGTACTTGTAGCCGGTCTGGAAAAAAGCAGTCTCCGTGTATTCGTAGTTGTTGCAATTACTGATGTTTGTGTCTGGTGTGCATTCACGTTTTAATCCATCCTTATGTCGTAGCTCTATATGTAAAGACTCGACAATGCTTCATACATTTTAATTAGTTTCTTGCTGGTTTGGAATTCATTAGCATGGCAGCTACAATCCCCCTTGCCTCTAATCTCACTGTCAAGTGTCACACAGAGAATTAGGATCTATTAAATAATTTGGCATAATCACACGCCTGGCTGGTACGTTATTATTTCTGACTCTGTTTCCTTGATACTAATTTTGACTGACATCTCTCTGTCGTTTTTATATGCTCACTTCTGTGTTTTAGGTGACCTGGGCCGAGCAACAAGTGGTCAAACGGAGGAAAAAAAGGGATATCTACGTCGAACCGATTGATCCGGAATTCAAGTACCAGTGGTACTTGGTAAGTTGGAGTTTTATTAGGGTTGGATCCGGTAAACTTGCACGTGTGTGTCAATTTGTTAAAGCATCCTGGTTGAGCATTTTCTTCGCTCAGTCAATACCGACAATTGAATGTGGAAACGTGATTGTTCATCTTATTGTAAATACAATCCTGTGTATATCTATTAGGATGCAATTTTTCAGTTAAAACGAAGAAGTATCAAATTAATCAATCATTTTTTTTATCATTGATTAATCGTTTTGATGCCTTATTTAATTTCAAATTGTCCTAGTCTGCCCAAAAATAAATATTTGCTGGTTTCTGTTCCCCCATCCGTGTTGCAACAGCGTCGCTTAGTTGTTAAAAAAGTGCAGGTACTAGAATGTCCTGCCTGCGGTCCAGACCGGTGTGGCCCATTATGAAACGTAAAATACGACAAAGGAATCCCAGATTGTTGAACAGCTGTAGTTGTACATCGAGGGAGAACAAACAACAAGCTGCCACGCTACAGTACATAGATGGTATCTCTTAAAACTTCTATAATGATACAAAGAAGTGTGATAAATTATTAACTAAACGTGGATGCAATTGGTGTGGGAAAACATTTCTTTTTTTAATTAAATATGACAGCACTAGGTTGAAAAGCTTCTTAAATGGCAAATGTCAATAGAAACTGGAGCAACACCTTCGCTTTTCTCAAATCCCTTTCACCGCTGGGATCAGCTTGGCTTTGATCAAAATGTATACATGCACTTTTCAACATGGCTACAAAAGAGCTGTGTGCCTCTTCCGCTGCCGTTTGTTCCATTTTCTTTATTCATGCGTGGGGAGGCCAGCCATTTTATTTTTGTTTGTTTGTTTAACTGAAAAGGGAGATAAGAGGAAAAGCAGAGCAAAGACACAATAATGTCACTATTGAACTCTCGAACTACTATATTGCTTTTATAGAACTACTACATCGCTTTTAAAGACTAATCACCAGTTTTATGTCTGTGCGATAATGGCGCCGACGATGGTTTGTTGCTATCTGAGTGATAGATTTCCGTCACTTTTCTGCTACCAATTTCATTGTCTCATCTCATGGCATGATAATATGATACAGTTGATGAACTGATGCAATTTGCAGGCCTTAGTTGTTACATTTGGGTAGGCATCTTTCTAAGGTCATTGTCATGATGATTTTTGTTCCAACGGCATGACAGGGTGGAGGAACAAACGTCATGGTGTCTGGTAGACTGAAGGCTCTAACTAGTAGACTTAAGGCTCTTCGGATAGTGTATCAGACACTAAATTTGTAACGACTGACGACTTAAAGGATAGCGTTGAAGCAGATGAAAGCCACAGTTCTGAAAAGGTCAGACTGAATGTCAACAGCAAATGAAACGGCATACAAAATGATTTGCGAGCTGTCCTCCAAGTCTCCGGTGTTTTGGCCTGCATTAATGATAAAAGAAATTTGTTGCGCTGATTCTTTATGGCTGAATAACGTGTCTTTTATAGTTTGCCTTATTGCTTCCCTGATGTTTTCCTTTCACGAAATATTACTTAGGCATGTGCTTGTGTGAATAAGCCTTTGAAAATTGCTGTTTTGCAGCTTTTTGTTTTGTTGCGATGAAATAAAGAACAAAACAAGATAAATGTTTTTTGTTTTTTTTCCCCTACATCCTCAGCACAACACCAACCACCATGACTTGAACGCCAAAGCTGCTTGGCAGTTGGGCTACACAGGTAAAGGTGTGGTGGTGTCCATCCTGGATGACGGAATCGAAAAGAACCATCCAGACCTCAGTCAGAACTATGTAAGCAGTGTCTTGAAAAAAAATCCACTGCTCCACTTATTGGAACATTTTAAAATATTTCCATCTTTTACATAAATGCATTTGACCAGTTTGGACTATTGACTTATGTCACAGGACCCGGAGGCCAGCTATGATGTGAATGATGACGACCCAGACCCTCAGCCAAGATATACACAGCTTAATGATAACAGGTATCTGCAACTGGTTTTCATTTCTGACTGGAGCAAAATGCAATTTTCTTTGCCTCCTTCAGCCAAGCTAAACAGGTCTGATCGTCTTTCATACTTTGCAACGGCTCGTCATTTCTCAAAGCATGTCCGATTGAGGGTATTAAGATATTAAAACTTTTTAAGCCTTATAGGCTCCGAAAATGCCCAGATGCTCCCCGTAATGAGCTCGGCCTTCATTTTCATAATTGTGGCGACCTTTTATTTCCCTCTGTGCCACTAGGACGTTAATACCGTATAGCTTGCATAAGAAGAGTAAATCTGCCCTCGGATAAAGGAAGTGTGTGAAGAAAACAGATTTATTGAAGTGACCTCTGCAGGTGGCCTTAGAGGTTGTTTACCACCACCGCGATGTCTTGCAGAGAATTGATTGAATTAAGTCATCAGAATTAATGAAAGTGAGTCAATCCCCTGGCTCTGAATGAACCCGCCTACAGTCCATCATCCATACAACTTGCGACTTGCCCTTGCCTGAGGTTTTTTCTTCTTTTGCTTGAAACTCACTTGGAATATTGGCAACAGCCATGCTCAAACATGGCACATTCTTTGCGAACGTAAGGTAGCAACTCGAGAAAAAAAAAAAAGTGTATTTGGTTGCATTTATTCAGTTTTAGAATATATAAGCATTGAACCTATTAAGAAAGCACAGGCGTCTTCCACCTGAAAAAAATGTTTTTTGTATTTTTTTCCATTCCTTAATAATCTGAATTAGAATGTGGGTTGGTTGGTTCCACTAATGTCGTGTATCTGACCGAATAACAGAAAAAATAAGATCTCTATCAAAAAGAAACATGTCAAGCAGAGCCGTGACGTCTCCCACCTCAAACGATTTAAAAACTAAAACAAGCCTGAGCAAGGCCATTTTATGTCAAAATAATTTTACAGGTATACAGCTACAACGCTTGCCATGAGCGACACACTCACCGCATCACTTGAGTTGAGTTGTTCACTCCATGAACTGCGTCATCTTTTTGAAAATAAAACATTAACAAGGTTTATTCATTTAATTTTTTTCAAGTTCGGCGGGCCGGATTAAAACGTTTAACGTGCCGCAAGTGGCCCCCGGGCCGTAGTTTGCACGCACCTGATCTACAGAAATTTGTTAGACATTACATTGGTTTACAAAGACACTCTTCCAAGTCTACTCGTTGATGAAGAATATCTACCTCGGTATTAGCTAACAGTTACTTTCCATTGGATGAATATAAACATCCACAGCAATGAATGTGTTAAATACACTTAAAAAGATTAAGTAAATATCCGCACAAATAATGTCAATAAAGTCGCGCATTTGCCACTGAAAGCATTTATTCACTTCTTCCCATAAACCTTTGCTTAATAAGTTGCTTATGGGAACTGGAAACGATTACCCACCCATCAGTCAAAATCTCAAATATTGGATTTCGGAAAAATGTGGGTGAGCCACTCGCTTGGAGGAGCTGCATACTTTGACAGTCCTGCCAAGGCCGACTTAAGCACCTCTTGCGGCTCATAGTGGCCCAGAGCCCAGCTAAGACACTTAGTATTGATGTTTTGCTCTTGCTGCAACTCTTCCTAACCTTGGCTCATCTCAGCCCTTATCTCGTGCCACCCAGCTCTCGATGCCTTCCCCGTGGGAAGACCAAATGAGAGGCACCGTGTTTGTGGCGCATTTGTTTCTCTTGCCTTACAGTGGGTTGGTGCAGATGCATGTGTAAACAACCAGTGGGCAGGAAAAACCGTGCAAGGTTACGTTAGACTGAACGTGTCTGTTTGCGTGGAGAAAGCCCAACTGTGTTCACCTCCATAAAGCTGTCTTTCTTTCCCAACATATGGGCTGCAATCAGGATGGCTCGGTAGCAATGTGACCATTCACCCTCTTGTTTATCTAACAGAGCATGCTGCCGAGATTTTCTGGGTTTTTTTTTGTTTTTTTTTCCAAAGTTTCCTTCGAGTCCCATCAGGATAGTTTACAAATATGCACTTTTAGAATTTATTTATGTATTCCTCAAACACTCGGCTCATAGCTTCCGGGTTGTCTGCAGAGGATGCCAACGTGATTTAAAATATTCATTATTCATGTTTTATTACCATGCTAAGTTTTTCTTGTCGAATCTAAGCAAAAAATGTTGTGATTTTCCAAATTCAAAATTGCAGCGTATGTCATACTTATTTTTAGTTGAACATATACCGGCCCTCTACTTTATCCGTGTTCTCACAGCTCTATAATCATCAAGACCCAATGGGAAATATTTTTATTTTCAAATTGGTGAAATTTCAAGATGGCAAACAACATAGACCATAGCCTAAAATGCCTCTTGGATTTTTTTCGGGTTTGCGTTAGATTATGAACTCTCATAAATAATAGACGTCAGAAGCAGCCTTTAGACAAAAAATAGAGCCACGCCAACCACTATAACATCGTTCGATGTTGCAATGTCCAACCTGCGATTTTTTTCAAGAAAAGTTGGAAAAGTTGTTCCAATTTTTATATATTAATTGTGAATAAAAACAATGAAATAGTATTGGTGTTAACCCGAAAACCAGACCTACATTTTTTTTTTAACACCACTAAATGTTGTGCCGCCCAAGGAACGACCAAATTATCAGCCAATATTTCTGACATGTTGTCTTATAACTCGGCATTTGGCCGCCACAAATGTCTTTTCTCTGTAGTTTATCTGCAAACACAAGTTTGAATCCATTTGTATGACAGTAGCCTTTCCCAAGCAAAACTGTGGAACAGAATCTCGGTTCTGATTTTGTGCAGTGAGCTAGGTGTTGCCAGTTGCGGATATGAATAGTGATCTTGTTTTGGGCCCAAGGCCCACATCAAACTTGGATGTGACGCCAGTTTGTCTCACTATTCCGACCTTGCCTTGGGCTTCTTGCTATAATCAAAACAAGACTTTGGTGAAATGGGTCTTTGTGAATCACAATCTCTGTCAGGTGCATTCTGATTTATTACACAATGTAAAAGACACGAATATGAATACGTATACTTCCTGGAAGTATCCGACTTGTGACTTATGAACAGATGAGACGAACTGTAGATTGTTGTATTTTTGGCGCCTGTATATAAGCGCATCTGATATATGCTCCCTAATGGCATGTTTTAATATGATTATCTTATTCATATTCAGTTATGGTATCCTATTACATCCTGGTACAGAAATATTTTCTCAATGTTTCACTTGAGTTTTATGCCATTCTTTGTAGTTAATGTTTCCCTCCACGAGATAGCAATGATCAGAAACGTGTTGTTTTGCAATACTGACGTCATGAAGATTCTGGAAACAATGCCTCACTGACCCTGTTGGTACATCTGTTATTGATTTAACTCCTTACCACTAAAACCACCCCCAATTTGAATATCAGGAAGAAAACACTGAACAAGAATAATATTCAGATCCGGTTTTTCTTTCTTTTATTCGGTCATCTGAGCATTAACGAGACACTTGGGTTGACATGCGTGGTTGTGAATTTGGCTTGGCTGTGCCACCGGTTATGGAACGAGGAAACAAATGAATAAATGTTGTCATGTACCTTGACCTTACTTATCTCTTGGGTTACGCATAGACAGCAATTAAGTATGGAATTTGTATTCATTTATTTGCTTTTTTAAATTTAATTATTATTATTTCCAATTAAACATGTTGTAAATTGTATTTGTACAAAAGGAGCACCTGAAAATGTTTATATCAAACGGATGCTTGTTACTAAGCAAGTGGCCTTGCGGTTATTTTGAAATAAAATCACGTACTAATTGTGTTCTTGGGCTGCTGTGACAGATCAGTGGCGGAATAATGCACAGTTTGGGATACTGGCTGCATAGTATTCATATCTGGACAAAGTAGGTCTCCACTTTTCTAAATCCGATTCCTAAACCAAGAAATGAATCTATCTCTCTGATTGCATTTGTATTCCATGAAACCATTTATCATGTTTGTAATGAACATGTCAAAGGCTGAGTTTGAAAAGGGTTGCTTGAATGCTTATCATTTATCTCCTTCTCATCAGCTACATGCCAAGCATGTGTGCCGCACGACTGCAACAGTACCCCAGCCGAATCGATTTCAGGAAGTGTTTAAGATAAAATGTTCTGGGAAATTGCCACGTTGATTTGTGTGGGTTTATTCTTCTATCGTTTTTTTTTTTTTGTATTTTGTTTTACCATCCTGCATTCCTCCCTCTATGAAACTCATACAAAAGTAATTGCCTATGACTATGGCTGCTTGATAATCGAGCATCCGCGTCGTTACTGCCATGAAAGAGATGATCGCGTCGTAGTTGTGGCTCAAATATGCCGTAATTTAAGGAGTCTGTTGCTAACACCAGGTAGCCTTGACAACCCATCCCATTACCCACAATGCTTCTGTTTACATCACGGATGACCCGATCACCACTACTGCGCATGTGTGCCCTCGTCAGGCATTTACAGCCGGCGAGGAAAGTGTGAGACGAGGCGGTTTCAAGAGAAAAGCAATGCGCCAAATAAAGATACAAATAAAACGAATGGGCTGTTTAATTATTATTCTCGACTTCGTTGTGATTAGTTGACTAATCGAGCAGCCCTGTGACGCTCACACGTTGCCGTTTGAGCTATGTAAATGCCGAGCGTGCATTCCCTTAGCTCACATAGTGCTGGAAAAAAAAAACGATTTGTGATCACTTTAATCTGACATGTAGCACTTTTTTTATGATTTGTGTGTCTGGTCATTAAGTATGTCTAATTTAGCTGGATAAAATTTTATTTGTAGAGTAGTTTCTCTTGTGGCACACAGACTTGGTCTTCCTCTTTGGGGTGTTTTGGGGCTGGTTAAACGGCAACAAGGTCTGCAATATGTTGAAGGGCATTGGGAGTATGTTTTCATCCGGCCAACAAGGGGAATGCACCTGACTGGAATGTGCTGATCAGCCAGTCTGTTGGACCTCGGAACATTGCAGGGCCTGGAGCTAGATACATCACAACAGAGGCTCGGGAATAATGAAAGACACGGTGTTAAAATGGCAAATGGCTATTCACAAAAATCCATCTCACATGCACAGGATATAGTTTTAGTCTGCCTTTCCTTTGACTGATTTTGTGCTCACTCCCCTCCAAGGTTAACATTTCTTGCGGGTTGTAAATGTATAGTGAATTCTCTCAGTGGCTTTTTTTTTTTTTTTTGACAAATAGGAATTTAGGCTTGTTTGAAAAAAATCAAAGCCAGGAACCTTTCCTTCATAGGTTTGTTTTGTCTCGGTGCGCCCCTTTCACCATATTTCTTAAACACATTCCCTCACTATCAACATTATTAGCTGAGTGCATTACTTGGCCATATAAATCTATCAATCAATAAATCGATCTGAACTTTATTTATAGAGCACTTTCCATACAGATATTGTAGCTCAAACTGCTTTACAATTTAAAATAATTACCCCCACCAACCCTTCTACAAGGCCCCAGCCCCCGGCAAGGTCAAACACATGAGCACGGTTACACGCCGCACTCTCTGTATGATCACACACGTGTAAACACACAAACAAAACTAAATTTACGAGCATATAGACTTCGGGTTGGGTTCAGATCAAGAGAGGAAACACCCCTCTAGGAGCTATCTGCTCGAGAGCAGCACATCACCCACAACCACCCGGGCCCCGCCAAGGTACCCTGAGGACGTGTGGGAGGAATTCCCATTTACAGTGTACACTAAAATGCTATAGAATTTTGGGTGAATGATATGTGATAATGTAGTCGTTAAAAAAAAAACATGCTTCATCTCAACCCTGCATTTTTTTTTATTTATTTTTTTTTAAGACATGGAACTCGCTGTGCAGGAGAGGTAGCGGCAGTGGCCAACAATGACATCTGTGGAGTCGGTGTGGCTTACAATGCCAAGATTGGAGGTATGTAAACCCAAGCAAGTACTGACAACTGCATTCTGAACGTAAAGGTTTCAGTCGACTGATGATGACCGCAATTTTGTCTAATTATTGGCTTGATCGATGAATCCAAATCAAAATCAGATGTTTACATTCCCAATTATAATTCCAGGCTGACCTGGCTTGTCCTCTGATGTCCATTTTTACTTTAACTCATTATGAAACCATTGAATGCATTTTTGTATTTTTTTTTTTACACAGTGAAGACGGTTTCCACAAGCATTCTCTTCTACGGTTACAACTATTAGGATGTATTGTCAAATGTTTTTGACTGCAAATTGTCGTTGGCAAAACGTCAGCAGTGATCATTTATGGTGCGATATTCTGCTTTCCGCACAGCTCGTTTGAGTATATTTTTATGACACTGGATATTCAATCTGTGTACATAATGTACAGATGTTGTATCTGACACAATATATAAAATAATTGTCACTTGATGTGAACAGACATGGCAGTGCTGTTGTCTCTAACTAACAACAGAAGGGCTTTGGAGATTTTCGATGCCACATCACAGACTTGGAGTGACGTCTAGTCAACAGAAAACACATTTGCACAATGTTGCTAATAGCCTGCTCTGATGTCTACAACACAACCACAACTAGAACAAGGCCCGGCTGCTTCAAACCGGCTTTATAATTGATGCATGGTGACAGACGAAGAGTGTTGAAAGATAATTGACAAGCTTTCTGAGTTTTGTCGTTTTCCCTATCCTTTTTTTTTTTTTTAATTGCTTTTATTACTTTTAAAGATTTTTCAGTTGAGTTCACATTAGTTTAATTTTTGTCCGGACTGTCCTATTCTGTCATTAGTTTGAAACAATTTGTTCATATTTAATGTCAATTAATTAGATGATTTAAAGGTTATATGTGCCATGACGTAAGTAATTTTTTTTCCTTCTCTTATTTTTTTATTTTGGATGAAACCCTAACACAGGGCTGGGCAAGCCTTTTGATTGGCGGGCCACAATGGGTTCTAAAATTTGACAAAAGGGGCCGGACCAGGAGCAGATGAATGGAGTGTTTTGCTAACCTCACCGCATCGGAGAAAAAGACATTTTAAATGAAAGTGACAACAATATATGTCTTTGAAATACCACAGTGTTTAGAAAATAAAACATTAACAAGGTTTATTCATTTAATTTTTTTCAAGTTTGGCGGGCCGGATTAAAACATTTAATGGGCCACATGTGGCCCCCGGGCCGTAGTTTTCCCACGCCTACCCGTCACACTGTTAAAACATGTAAAACTTGTTTTTACACGAGTTTGTAAGAGCAGCAGTGACATTTCATGTGAAATAGGTTTTGCAGCCTTCTTCAGTGATTCGTTTCCTTACACCTCATTTCCATATGGGATGACCCCCCCCCCCCTTTCAACGCACAATATAAATATATACCCTCTCATTAAGATAAAAGGTGTGCTGTGTGTGGTCTCCTCGGTGGAGGAACCTTCAAAAGTGTACCAGCTGTGACGTTGTGGTTTGAACAGATGATTTGCAATTAGTTGAAACAAAATGCAGACGGGTACATGTTCACTTTTGGCAGCCATTATTCCTCACAGACTCTTTAGTGAGAGAAATACACTTTCAGTGGTTTGCAATCCTGTCTTAACTTTCAAAGTTGTTCTTGGCACTAAAGAATACATTCCAAGCTCTATAAAAATGTTTCAAAATAAACCTTTTTGGAATCTGACATATTATTGCTAGGTTTGGGGTCCAAGTATGGAATTTGTCCTGGCATGAGCCACGCATTCACTGAACATTAAACTGATGAATGCGTACACTGTCCTAAAATCGTGAAAGTCCAATAATAGACATTTGGATGTAATTTATAGCTGGAGGTACATTTACTTGTTTGTAGTTTTACAGATCACTTTATTCAACGAAGTGTGTGTATACATGTGTAGGTACGGCTTTATGACCTTTTGGGGACCCCGGGGGTCCTTTAGTTTTTTTTTTTTTTTTTTTTTTAATTTCTCTATTATAAAACCCTTGCGAAGAAGTTGACGCCACCACAGAAATGTTACAAAGTCCTGTTTGATACTTTTACAGTATGTCATAGTGATGGTCGTTGCTTTCTTTAAATAGAGCAGCATTTTGTCTCGGAGGAATTATGTAATGCTCCCAATGCGTGTTTTGGAATTGTATTTAATTTCTTACTAGTAAGCGTCTCTCGAAGGAATGTCACTGATGGAAAAAAAAAAAGTAAGGTGCAAGAGAAGAATGTAAACATGGGCAGAAGCAATTTGGACATATCTGCGGCCACTTGTTTATTTGATCTTATGCTTATTTCGGTGCACTTTACTTTCTGTCGTTCCAACCAAAATCTTTTTGTATCTCAGTCACCTCTTTGATTTAGCGGAATAAGAATATTCTCTATTAGAAATTGAGTTTAAGCTCCAATGCAGCTAAACTTGTTCTTTCTGAACCATTGTAAGCAGAGCGGCAATTTATCTGTCATTCATCTTGGTGGTGAGGTCATCTATGTGTTTGTTAGGATGGCCAAAAGGCATTATGAATTATGCAAATATGCAACACCCCGGTAGTGTCCCTGTGTACCTGAGTTACACCTCCCCTAAAATGAGAATTAAATTGGAGTCATTGGGTTGTATTCATTTTTTTTTTTTAAATAAACAACTGATAATGTGGTTGCCCAACTGTGCACACCCTCTTCTACCTGAGGAAGTAACTGTGTTCAAAATCAGCATATCATATTCAAACTCATTCGGGACACCCCTGCTACCATTTTAAACTACCTTGCCAGCTTACTCATCGCCCAAATGTGTGAAGATGAGAAATTGTAATGACATGCACTTTATAGCCCAGTACTTGCCAGAAATTCTTGCAGCTCATTCAGCGCTGCTGTCGGCCTCTTAATTTTTCATCACATTTGGAGGGATATCTGGTTCTCGCAAATGTCACCGTTGTGTCGCATTTCCTCCACTTGATCATGACGATTTCAGAAGTGTTACGTGCTATCTTTAATGCCTTGACTGACTCCCATTTAACACAATTTTGAGTGTGATTTGGTAATTCTGAATGTGTTTAACTGTATCTCAGTTGTTTATTTTTACTTAGCTTCTCAAAGTTTATATCGTCACTGTCGGGCGGATTCCTCATACTGTTAAAATGACAACTTTACAGGAAGTAAAAAAAAAAAAAAAAAGCAAAAAAAACAGCTTGTTTATGTTCCCAGGCACCGCTTCGTTCAAGATTGTTATATTGGCATTGCACACTCACATCAACATAATACTACTTAAAAGTAATTCATTCAATTGCTAATTTAACGCCGGCATTGATTAAGAGAGTACAAACACAAAGCCGGCGGCAGCCGAGTACTTCAAAGTCCGCCATCGCGTGAAGCCCCCACTGTGCAAAAAGTCTTTGAAAACTTCACAAAAGCAAACGTCTGCCCTACAACATCTTCACAAATGCCTACTTAAAGGTCTAAAGCCATGAGTGATGCAATAAATAAAACAATGAGCCAACTCACCCCGTCTATTAAGTGGATATTAGAATGATAGACTTATATTTGTGGTCCTCCTACAACGAAACATCTCAGGAACCATTTTTAAACAAACACGCCAACTTAATCCAGCGAACCTTACTCTTTTCACTCATTATTGTCTATAAAATAAAATAAACATGAACAAACATTTTAACAGGGGTGTGTCAACTTTCTATATCGACCGTATGTTTCACTATAATCTTGTTGCAATTTCAATGATGAAATAAAAATGTGACTTATCCTAAAATGATGATTGTGAACGTTCTCATTTTAAAGTGACAAAGTAAGCCGATTGTACTTGTGTGTGTGTTCAATGCAGGCGTGCGCATGCTTGATGGTGAGGTGACAGACGTGGTGGAGGCCAAGTCTCTCAGCCTGAACCCCCAACACATTGACATCTACAGTGCCAGCTGGGGTCCGGAGGATGATGGCAAAACTGTGGATGGGCCTGCTAAACTTGCAAAAGACGCCTTTCTGCATGGAGTTACTGAGGTGTGTACATGTGGTTGGGTGAGTTGGTGCCGGTCGGGGTTGCCATTTGTATGAAAGAAATTATTTACTGCTTGTGTGTGGCTTCCTTTCAACAGTCTGTAATTAAAGCGTTCAAGCATGAGAGGACAAAAGCAGAAGGAACAAAGCAGTATTTGACCCTGACAATTATGAATGGAAGAGAATGTACTCTGAAAGCCACCAGTCAGGAGAATTATGAAAATTCAATGTGAACTGAAGGAAATTAAATTGGATTTGATGAGGACATGTTGCGTGAAAGTTCATTTTAAACTCACTGATTTACTTCGGAACTCGCACAGCAAGTGCAAGGTCACACTTTTCCCTCCTTCAGCCATTGTGGTTGAAGAAAAGCAAAAATATATTTGACATTTTCCAACGGTTGCCACTTACGACTTTTGGGTGTGTTGATTCCGCATAGCGTTGCCCCCTCGCAAGTGAGTATCCAATCACAAAACGCGTTCATTAGCTTCAGCGTAAGGCCAGCGAGAAGGCTCACTGTAACCAACTCGTGGTCTGATTGGCTATCGCAACTGTCTAACAACTCTGAAAGCTCATTGACTTTGACAGAACAGATGCCCGCACAATTGTATCGATAGGCCTCGGACAAATAGTGCATGCTACTGGTATTGTGAAATCTGCCTGGCAACATGAGCTCGCTGAATTCTCATTGGATGAAAACTCTCACTTAAAAATACAACACTTGGATATAATATGACAATGTGAAGAATATCATCATGATTTCATTATGTTACATACTCTGCATGTAAATAAATATATATATATATATCTATATATATATATATACTGTAGATGTAAAAAAAAATGGGCGCAGGGTGTTTAAAGACTGCTGTCAAACATAAATATTCACAATGGCTGGATATACAGTGTTAGCTCGAGCCTTAAAACACCTAATGTCGTTTAGTCTGCTCACACGAAGCAACAAATCAAGACTTTTGATTTGCCGTTGGTCTTCTCTGACTTGTAAACAGACCTTGTAAACAGGCCTGCAATTCGTCGGCCCTTCTTGTTTTACTGCATTAGATTGTGTCATGTAAAAGAAGATTGATAAACTAAGAGATCCCACCCCAGGCTCTCACTTGCACGCCTTGCATAAATGCATCCAAGTAGCTAACAAAGGCTCGTTATAAATTGTGGGATTCGAGGCATGTCATAAAACTGATTTGGGACTGCTGACAGACTACTTTGGTGATTGCTGCAGTGACTGCACTGTTAGTTGGCACTTGGCGGCATATGTACAGGTTGGATCAGTGCACAGAAATGGAACCACCCGATATCATAAAAATGACTGATTTTTCAAGCACTGAGAGTTTGCCTGGTATATTGCAGGAACCGGTGTGTCCTGTTTGCCATCTGTTATTTACCTGCTTTTAATTTCCTAACTCACCTGCTTGACCTTTTCAATTCAAACAGGCAACGATTTTGTGGAATTTCTCTCCCTTTCGTTATGGTCAAACGGTTGCTCGTGTTTCTCTTCTTCAACCTTCAGGGTCGCGGCGGTTTGGGCTCCATCTTTGTGTGGGCATCCGGCAATGGTGGGAGAGATAAGGACAGCTGTAACTGTGATGGCTACACCAACAGCATCTACACCCTTTCCATCAGCAGCTCCACACAGAATGGCCTGGTCCCCTGGTACAGCGAGGCTTGCTCCTCAACTCTCGCAACCACCTACAGCTCCGGCAACATCAACGATAAGCAAATAGTAGGTTGTGGTTTTTTTTCTCCTCCTTTGATAGACTCTGCAATTATGTGTTTAAATGGTTCATGTCTTCACTTCTGTCGTGCTTTTCTTTTACTATTGGCAATGTCACCTCATTCAAACATTCACTCAGTGATTATTAATGATGACGTGTTGCCGCGGAACAGAACTTTTGAAGCAGCAGCAGCTGTGGTGTTGAAATTGCCAATATGGGACCAACTGCAACAAAGGAAGTCTGGCGCCCGTTACTTTTTTCCCCATCAAGTGTGCAGTGTGTGATTTCACATTTCGACGACCATTCAGAATGTCTTCTTTGTGTCCTATGACAAGCTCCGAATATCTGTCCAATGAAAAGCTTTAAAATGGGCTCATGTTCAAGGACAATCAAGAAAAACACGACTGAGTACGGTTGTTGTTACCCAATAATTGGTTATTGATGAATTTGAAATGCATAGCTTGGGATCTGAAGCTTTTTGACTCCCTGATCCTCTTCCTGATCTGTCCTTTGCTTTTTTTTTTGTATCTATGAATTCACTTTTGGACCATCCTCCGTGGCGGGCTGCTGCTTAACATTCATGTCACAGACAGAATCATTTCAGTTTACACTCTTGCAGTAACATTTTTTGGGTAGGCACTGCAAAGCCCGTCACATCCCTTACACATGTGGCTTCTCTCTTCAATTTTTTTGTTGTACTTGTAATAATCTTGTTACTGGTGTAAAAGTCAAGATTGCCCATCAGAGAGCACCGTTTTTCCTGTTCCTGCAACTTGGTGTGAGATTGAATTGCCCGATGTGCATACGAGTGTGATTGGCCAACTGTAGGTTTATTGCGATCGTTCAGGTTCGTCGGATTGGGCTCAGACTTTTTATTGTGGTTTTATACAAATTGAGAGGACAACAACTCCCAGGCAGCTGTTTGACCTTCCCCCTTTCTGGCTAACTGCCGTGCAGTAATAATGACATAAATAAATTTAAAAATAAATCATTTATTTAGTTTTACAAACATAAACTGTATTTTGTGATACTTTTTTTTTGTGAAAGAATTAAAATTTTATTTCGTTAATGGAAATATTTTTTAAATTGTAGTTTATTTTATTATTTTTCATCAACTGAAATAACCTTGGGCCGTGTCCTTGGTGCGCGTGATTGGCTCGGAGCATGCATCCCTTATTTTTTTTTTGTAGTTTCTTGACCCGTATCTTTTCAGAGATTGCTTGCTTCTTGCTTCACATTACTGCACATCTTGCAAATCACTCTCGGATCTGCCCTGTGCAACCACAGCCCTCAGCTGTTAGATCATAAAGTAGGTTTGCTGCAAAAGTTGAAGGTAAAAAGACACCACCTGTGTCGAGGTAGAGGAAAGAAATGTCAACACGTTCTATGATTTTACGATCTGATCCCCCTCCTGCACACGGGATCCATGTTGAGTACTTGCTGCTCACAATTTCCCTCATCTTTAACATTTCAACGGTGTTCCCTTCCAGCAGATAGATTTACATGATAATAATATAATAAGTGGCTATTAAAATGTCCAAAAACATTTACCCTTTCTGTCCCAGCAGGCACATGTAAGCTAATGTAATTATTTTTCCGTTTCAGATCACGACAGACCTTAAGGCTAAATGCACAGACTCCCACACCGGCACCTCTGCCTCCGCCCCACTGGCTGCTGGGATCATCGCTCTGGCTCTTGAGGCAAAGTAAGTGCTCATCAGTCATTTTTCAAATCTCACATTGCCGACAGCTTTTGTCCTAAGATTCATGTGCTGAAAATGTCCTCGTGTCCCCTGATCTAAATTTACACTCGTACACTTGGCGTTTTTTTCTGCTGAACATGACATTTTTGTCAAGTTGAAGCACATTGAAGAGTGGAGATAACTCCTAGATGCAACTTTTATGATCATTGCAGAAAGTAGTTGTCTTCAATCATGTGGGTTGAAATTAATTTGAGAACGTCAACCTTACTGTGTGTGTGTGCACGTATGTGCTGGTGCTTGCATTTTGTTCCAGTAAAAAATTGACCTGGAGGGACATGCAACATCTGGTCGTGCGGACTTCTCACCCTGCCCACCTGTCCACCGATGACTGGAATACCAATGGAGTTGGACGCAAAGGTATGTCCTTGTTAATGTGACGAGCTAGTCACACATTGCACAAAATTAAAAGAATAAGGCTTAAAACGTCCTGTGGCAATTTTATTTATGATCAACAAACATGAATATTAAAATGCTCCATGATGAGAATATTTATACTTGATCCTTACTTGAGCCTGATTTAAAAAAAAAAAAAAAAAAAAAAAAAAAAAAAAAAATCCACTCTTCAGGTGCAATATTTTCTTCTGCCTCCATTTCTGAAGCTAAATTGAAATTGGAGAAGGCAATCCAAGGTCCTGAAGAAAGAACTCAATTTCTTGAAGTGGCATGTGTTCCGAAGCTTGACTTGAGGTTGTTTCATTCAGAAGGCCAGCTGTCATGTCTTTCTCATCTCTTCTCTTCTCATTTCCTGCAGTCAGCCATTCCTACGGATATGGCCTACTTGACGCCAGTGCAATTGTAGCCCTGGCAAAGGAATGGACCAACGTGGGGCCACAGCGAAAATGTGTGATCGCCATGGTCAACGAGCCAAAGTGAGTGCAACACACACTGCTCACTTGATTTTAAAGCCAATGATAATCCTCCCCATATGCAACTATTTAGAGCAGCCTACACGCCACTGCGGCTAAAACTAGACTGAAGAATTGTTGATTTAGTCTGCCTGGATTGAATTAAGAGGCAGGTAAACAACAGGAGGTACTTAAGTATCCATTGCTTGAATGTTTTTTTATTTATTTATTTTTTATTTTGCCTTTTTTTTTCCACGGTAGCAGTGTCTGTCAAATGTTTCCAAAGCAAGTTAATGAAAGGAAGAAAACAAAACTGGGCCATTTTGCCTACATTACTTTCCCGTCAACATTCTGCCATCTCACCCAGTCATTATGCACTTGTTGCGTTTTGGCTTCTTTGGGCTGACGGTTTAAGCATCAGGCAGCAGCAGCCAGGGCAGGTGATTTGATTCAAAGGGTTAGCTGTTAGCGCCATCCAGACGGAATTCAACCAAGGGAACAGGTCGGGATTCAGTCTCTCTCTGTCACAATTAGAATAACAGAATGTACATCAGACGTATTCCCTGCGGTATTTTCAAAATGTGGAAAGAAAATTGCGTCTTGTGCAATAAATGCAGACACAGAAGATATGTGGAAATTAATTTATAAAGCGGCCAAATTAAAATTCCACCGAATTTGTAACTCTGCTTTAAAGCATAGCAGTTCGCGATCCCACCTTTTCAGATGTCATTTCTTAAATAAGTTGAATGTGTTATTCTAAAACACAAAAACCTTTTAGGCAGCTATGGCAAGGAAGGTGTCAAAACAAAACCAAAAAAAAAAAAGTGCATGACTCTTTAAAAAAAACACGGTCCCTACAGGTGGTGAAACGCTAATCCTCTTCAAGGCTACAAACTCTTTGCCCCTTACAGACTATCACACTGGTGAGGAGTTAAGTAGCCTTCTGATCCCGAGCTTAGGGAAAGCCTGTAAAAGTTCTGATGGCAAACGACTTCAAATGACTTACCTCTGACTTCATTTGGCATCTTCTGACAGAAACATTGGCGGCCATTTGTCAGTTAACAAGAGCGTGGATGCCTGCCTTGGGAGCGACAGTCACGTGAGCTCGCTGGAACACGTCCAAGCTCAGCTCACGCTGTCGTACAACCGGAGGGGCAACCTGGCTATCCACCTCATTAGTCCCGCCGGCACGCGCTCCACGCTGCTCCACTCCAGGTACAAACGCACATTTGCAACGTACGCACTCACACAAGCTGGTCAGTTGAGTGTGTTGACACGCCCGTGACGCTTTCCTGTAGGCCTCATGACTACTCATCAGAGGGTTTTAATGACTGGGCTTTCATGACCACCCACTCCTGGGATGAGAACCCCTCCGGGATGTGGACGCTGGAGATTGAGAATGTAGCAGGGGCCAGTGACTATGGTAAATCGTCTTTGCAAGATGTGACGGCATTGAATTAGTGGAGTAAACACTTAATGAAATCACGCGTGATGTAGCTGCTTCATTTCTTCCCCGATATTGTATTCAGAAGTTTCAAAAAGAAGGAAAGAGAACAAAGTTGAATTCTGTCAGCTCCGTCTTCAGTCAGGCGACTTTGAGTCGAGATGAACCTCTAAAGAACCCCCCACACACACTTCTTTTGCACTCACAAATACTCTTATTAGGGAAAAAAAGGGGACTTCCGGTTGTCTTATAATCGCTCCTCTTTTCAAAGTGTCATTTTCTGTCACTTCATGGCAAAAATCTGAGCGTCTTCTAAAGAATATGCTTGAACAAAATCTACCCTCGGGAGCTTGAGCCTCTCTGACTGACAGGCCTACTTTTTCCCTTGAACGCTATTTTTTTTTTCTTTTCATGAAAGCTTTATATAAATATATATGTATATATATATATATAAAAGTATCGTCTGGCTCATCCCTCTTCTCAGGCACTCTAACCCAGTTCACCCTGGTGCTGTATGGCACCGGCTCCCCTGATGATTCTCAGCCGAGGAACAGCATCTGTAAGACATTGGACCTCAAACAGGCATGCCTTGGTAAGTAAGATGGTGTCTCTTCTCGGTGCTATTTGAAAAGTGTGAGTGTGACAATTGAGGAGCAGGTCTGGTGTGGTGGGACAAAATATGAAACTTATCTCGCCTGTTTTCATCACATCTTCAATCAATTAATCAACACTTTATTAATATAACAACCTTTTCTCAAATCCCTCCCACCTGACCGCAGTCTCTGCCCCCCCCCAAACCTTGGACCCTCCCACACCCCATGTCAATGTGTAAAAGCTATTCTAGTTGAAAAAGATGATTTCAAATACATGACATGGCTGAGAACCGGCAGAACCAAACAGGACCGCCCTGCCACAGGCAGACGAAGAAGTCCTGACCGCAAAAACAAACTATTGCTGATAGCTCCAAGCAATTCATGAAATTATTTTAATGAAGTCCATATTGCTGTCTCATAACCAATCCAAATACCACCATAGAGAGGTCTATCCGAAAACCAGCTAGATGTGACACAGTGACAGTCTGCCCCCTACAGGCAGACATGGGTAATGACATAATGACAGGCGGCCCAACCAGGAGTGATTGACAGGGTCACCTGATTGTCATTGTTGCATTTGTCTTATCAGCTGATATTGTCAAACTTTTTTTTTTGGGTGGGATAAATTCATGTTGAGTAAATTTCGCTCCATAACTTGCTATCTATTTGGTTTTACTGTGTTCCAGAGTGTAATGCAGGCTACTACCTCCATATGCAAAGCTGTGTGAAAGAATGTCCAGCAGGCTTCGCAGTGGGTTTGCAGGCCCTCAACTACACCGTGGGCAACTACATTTCTCCGCCCTACATCCCAGCCTGCATGCCGTGCCTGCTGCCCTGCCTGACGTGCAGCAGGCTCAGCACCGAGGCCTGCCTGTCGTGCCCTTCTCACAGATCGCTGAATACCATCACCGGCACATGCGATCGCATGACCCAGTACATGCGCGAGTCCCCCGGCGGCTTCATGGTGGGCCAGGGGGACGCCGGGTTGCAGCCTCAGCTCAGCTCGCAATTGCCTATGACTGTGGCCATTCTCAGCTGCATGGCCATCATGGCCGTCTTTGCCGGCATCTTCCTCCTGCTGCAGCTGCGCTCGGGCGCCCTCATCAAGTTCCCGTCTCTGGAGTCCGGCGGCAGCCTCGCGGGCAGCTTTAGCCTGGGTGGGAACAGGGTGGTGTCGTACCGCGGCATCCCGACCGTGTGGGGCGACGACGGCGGCGCCAACACAGACTCGGAAAACGAAGAGTTTGACGTCCAAAATGAGAGAACTGCCTTTATCAAAACACAAAGTGCTCTTTAATACATTCCTTTTCCGGCCTACTCCCCCCCCCACCCTTTTCTTTTTTTTTTTAAATCCTCACCACCAATTTTTGGATAATTCAGGGATGGGGTGTCTTTGCTTTCACGCTCTTCTCTGATTTTTATCTCTCATCCCGTCTTCGGTGGGTCCCCCATCATCCTCCAGAGACCTGACAGGAAATCGCTGCTCACTTGGAGCTCAGGATCGTCGGTGTGTTCACGCGACGTGTCTTTTGGCCGCCTCCTCTTCCGTCTGATCACTTGCGATGTTTGTCCATCCTGCCCTCCTCTCCAGCTCCGATTGTTCCACCGAAAGACGATTACTGGTTTGCTTTTCTTCCTCCTTCCCTTTTCTATCAGTCTCTGTGCAGTAGCCGGATGAGATTGTTTTGACGTGAGGAACACAAGTGTGCCAGTGTCCCATGTCCTGCACGCGAGTGTTAAGCCTGTCCAACACCAGTTACTGAAGTCTTTTTCATCGAATGCATTTTTTTTTTTTTTTTTGGAGGAGGGAATCTATTTGGAAACATTGATTCTCGCCAGTATCAACATCCCAAATACCTCACAATTTTTATTTTATCACCTACCAACGATTGTGTCATCTGTGTCAGTTTGACGGGGGCTTCTTTTCCAACTCCCCACGGATGTCTCAACTGCATTGCGAGCCACACATGATTTCCCGCAGCTGTCAGAATCGAGCTGCAAAAAAATACGTGGACCTCAAATGTTTCCAACCTTGCAGCTATGACACAGGAAAGCGTGCAAGTAAAAAAATGTACCTGATCAACCCTTTCAGCAGCAGCGCAGCCATTAATTGTGATTCATCTGCTGAAGAATTCGACTTATTACCAAGACATCAATATGTTCCCTTGGTCCGGGCATATTCGCATTACGACGACTAATTGCACATGCCTCAAATTAGCAATGACACTAATGTACTCGTATGTGTCATTTATTGTGAACGAGAAATATACGTCTTCCTTCTAATGGGACATTTTTCTCCTCCGTTTCACATTCCTGCTCTCTTGAGTTGAAACCGCATATCATCAATTTCTCTGCATCAAGTACAAATTTAATTATTTTTTGAGTCATACCTTAGGTGAAGGTTGTGTTTAAGTCTTTGTTTCTCATGTGCTGCATTTCATGATTGACTACGTATCAAATCTAAATCCATTGATCTCTTTTCACTAGCTTCGAAGAATTGACCCACCCCCCGCCACCCCCATCTGGCACTCAAGCATTGCTGAGAGAGGTTGTCATGGTGGTGATGACATGCATACAAAACCGCAGCTGCTCACCCTTTATATCTACCTCTCATCACTCCGCTTGTTGGTTTCACATACCGGCGCGTGCAAAAGCTGGAAATATAAAGTAGGATTGGTATTTCATTTGATTTTTTTTTTTTTTTTCCAGGATGCTGTGTCAATTTATCACCTTTACATTCAGCATTCACAGGCAGGGCTTTGAATCCTGATTTTGGAAATAGGACGGGTCAAAGGATTGACTTTTCGGTCCCGTTGGGCCGCATTTACTCGCGTGTTAAATTGAAAATGCCAGCTAGACTTGTTTGCGCTTTTTGTACTCCCATCCTCCCTTGATGGTTCCTCTTGAGGTTAAGACTTTTTGTTCTGACGTTGACAATCAATTTCCCTGTTTAGAGAGCAAGAAGCAGGCACAGAAACTAAATCCATTTAAAGCGAACCACTTGTGTAGAGAAGCCCTCCCGGAAAGTCTTATTGGGTAATGTGCAGACGCATATGCGATTAGAGAGGCGTTTGTCCCCTCGTGTGGCTGCACGGGACTCGTCGTGCATCTCCATTATTGTGCCTACTGACATTTTAGGCTTTAAGTAGGATACTAATTTAAAAATGCCGTTCTGCCGTTGTGGGACGCGTCTAAAACACTTAAAAGAGCTAATGTGGCACCAAAATTGCTTCCTAGACCTTCCTTATGTTCTTTTAGAATTACGGTGTGGGCTGATTTTGTTATTAGAGGTAATAGTCGAGCATGTGCAAAAATGGCACGATGTGCAACATTGACTTGGTTTTTTTTCCCAGTGGTTGTCTGCCTGCTCGAGTGGGTGCTGTCGAGAGCTCAGGTTTAAAACTTCCTGATGCGAACGAGCGCCTCAAACATCCTGGGAGCCGTTTTGAACGATTGCTGCCAACTCTCAAAAAATGTCCTACGAGTGACTTAGAATAATTGGCTTCATGTGCTATATCGTCTTTTGTGAATATCCAAGACTTTTATTTGGAAATAGAGGCTCTTGTGTAACGGCAATCAATTGGAGCTTGAGCATTCCGGCGTGTCCGATTCAATTTAAAAGGAGCAATATGTTGGCAGAACCAAAGACAATCATTTTGTCCGTCTCGTCTTAAGATGTTTCTTCACTTGTTAATCTCCCATCAAGTCCTTTTCACCTTTGTGTGTGTGTGTGTGTGTGTGTGTGTGTGTGTGTGTGGTTGGTCGTCATGCGTCATCTCTGTTGCGACACCCTGTACTGTTGAGCTGCTGTGAAAGGAAGGGGCTAGAATGTATTCCATCTTCTTAAACTTAAGGGCTGAAGTCAGTTGTGAGCCCGTCTGAGTCCGCACATGCTTGGTCAGTATACATGAAATGTGTTCGAGGGGGGGGCGGCATCACATGACTCCCCCCCTCCCCCCTTCCCCTCGACCTCTTCGCAAAGGTCCCCGGCCCCTTGGCTGCACACAGTACCTTAAATGTGTGACCTATGAATACTGTACACGAATGACTTGGCTTACCTGGGACAAAACTTTAAATAAGGCCTATTTTTGTACTCGATGAATGGTGCAGTGTCATTTTCTTGTAATTTAAAGATTGTTTGCTCTTGGTTTCTTCTTTTTATTTAATTGATGTCAACTATAGATTCTACTAAAATAAAGATCTATGCAAATTTGAAGGTGTTTTACATGATTTCACCTCACTGCATGGCGTACATTTCTCTCGAGGGGCGTTCATTAAAAAGGAATTTGTCGCCAAACAATTAGCGAAATAGTGGCGCTGCTCATGTTTTGTAGAAAATCATCAAAAATGGCAAAACTTTGTTCCCTGTAAACAGCTTGCAATATGCTTGCATTTTTTTTCACCTCACTCACTCCACTGAGACCATTTGATGTATTGCTGGTGTAATTAAGACAATGACTTTACGCCGACGGTGTCATAAATCCAAATAATGAAGTGAGAGTGGCTCAGCGCTGGGCAATAAAGCAAACCATTGTTTTTATGCAACAATAGCTCTCAATAAAAGACTTGAGCATCTCCAGCTGTTAATAAAGCTGTAAAATTCATTTGTAAATGTGCTCCTGCGCAAGTCGGTCAGCTTTCAAGAGTCGGAGCCGGGATGTAATTAGTGGGACTTTGTCATATTTGCAGCTCAGAATTGCCCCCATTGAAATGAATGGAAATGCCATTAATCTGCTCCAGCCTCTCAGGAAAAAAAAAGTTCTGTCGCATTATTTTTGCTATCGTTCAATGGATATTATGCTGCTCCCTCGTGCCTGGTCCGCAAGGGGGCAGTTTAATAACAACACACGGACATCCAATTCATGGAGGTACCACAACTAAGATCAATAAAACCACAGCAATGTTTTGTGAACAAACAGTGAAACACTTTAGAATTTCCATTCTTTTAAGGATTATAACTGACAGGTGTCATTCAATAGCCCGTCTACGGCATTTGCCATAATGTGTTCGTATTAAGCTAAACATGAGTTAAAAAAAAAAAAAAAAAAAAACCTGAAGTAAAAGTGAAATGAGAGTTGCAAACAAAACCACGAGCGAATGAGGAAGTGCGCTTCACATGAACGAGAAGCAGGGAAGTAACTTATCTTTGACCAATGCAGCTGCTGCCAACAACACACCAACTTTGTTTCAGTCTCACTTGCGGGGATAACACAAAACTCTTGTCAGGACACAATCCTGGTTAAAAATCTGCTCGTAAAAGTCCCGAGATGGGCTTTGGGGAGGACTTGCGTTGCCCTCAGGCTCATGTGGCTGTTCTGAGGCTGCTCGACTCGGAGCTTCACATGATGGAGGTCATGAAGAAGTGGATGGGCCAGAGGGCGAAGAGTGACAGGGAGTTTGCGGTGCAGCTGCACCACATGGCCGTCATGGTGACCAAGCAGGAGCGGCCTCAGCCTGCGAACGGAATGGACCACATCAGCCAGATAAACAAGGTCAGACTATCTTTGCTCACAAAGCAACAATTCAACAAAACGGCTTCTAACTCAAAAACGTATTGACGAGTCATTTTCTAGCGACTTAACTTTCACTCATGACGTTTGTAAACCAAAATCAGCACTTTTCCACTCCTTATTTTGTCAAAGGAGGTTCATAACTTTTTCAACCAGATTACGACCCGACATAAGAAGGCAGTTGTCAACATTAGGTATCGTGGATAAATAAATAAATAAATTTATAAAAAAAAGTCTACACACCCCTGTTCAAATTATAGGTTGTTGTGGTATAAAATGATTCCTAGACATTTTTAACTCCATTAAATTAAATTAATTTATTTTGTAATTATATAAACATTAAATTGACCAATCACACAATATATAGTAAAATTGTGGCGAAAAATAACCCGTGCAGAAACGACGCTCCCATTGTCAATCTGTTAAAAAAAAAAAAACTCCCCTATTTTAGATGCAACGTCATAATCCTGTTTCTTATCTGCCCTCAGTCGTGGGTGTCTCTGGTGTCTCAGACAGACCTTCTGAGCCAGCTCATGAGGAGATGTTCTGAAGAGCTGCTGAACGGACCTGTCAGCAAACTGACGCTGCTCATCCAAGACAAACAGCAGCTCCGCAAAAACTACGCCGAACAGTGGAACCTCCTGAGGCAGGAGCTCAGCAAGGTGGATGACTGACACTCAAGTCAAAACACATGAATCAGGATCAGCTCCATTGGCGCTTTGTCTTTCAGAATAAGAACATTCATTCATTTAATTATAAGAAGCTGATGATAAGAGGAAAGAGAGAATTATTCATCTGAATTATTTAACAAGAGTACGTCCAGATCCAATTTGTCGACTCTTTTGTCAGCGACCCTCAATTTTGCTTTCACATGAGCTTCAAAGCAATCGCAACGGAGTTATCAGACGGTCTGGGCATTTCCTCATATCGCTCACCTTTCACAGCCGTGTTGTCCACTTCCTGTATTATATCACTCATGCTCATGAGTGTTCTCTATTACTACTTGTTATGATTTGAATTAGTTGGAAGGTGGAACTGCAATCAGGTGATCGAATATCGCACTAGAAGACGCTGAAGTAACAATTTAATTGCTTTGGCTTGAGCAAAGTAAACTGAAGATATCTGAACATCTACTTTTGTACAGTAAGCACATGTGGCTGTAAGAAAGTTTTTTTTTTTTTTTGTGTCCTACTCACTCTTATTTATGTTACTCACGATTATTACTTTTTCTCTCCACAGCAATGCGCTGAAGCACACAGACAGAAAATAGTCTTTGTAATTTGTTCTGAATCATCTAAAATGAAATCCAATTTTTCCCAGCTGGCGGCTGGAACGATATAGATCAACACGGTTATTTTTCTTCACATGTGACACCAATTTTTTTTTTTTTTTTTTGCTGGCCACAATTTTTTGCACGACTATCATTTGTGCCTGTCTAACTCCCTAAGGAAAGAAAGACAAAAAAAACCCAAAAAACACTCACAATACTGTGCCTTTGCAAGTAGTGGGCAGACAACAAAACAAAATACTACGTCAAATAAATCTGGACTAAAAATCGGTGAAATGAATGAAATCCTTCAAAAATATTCCTTTATTTATATAAATCAAGGAAATTAGGGTTTGCTGCAGGTCAAAATGTGTTGCGAAGAACCATAACAAGAAAAACATTATCGGAATCAGCCATCTTTGTTGTTTATATTTGCCTCAAACGCTTTAAAGTCTGAACTGGAACAATGCGAGTACCACGACTCTCACTTCCTGCCTTCCTTGAACGCAGCATACGTCCGTCCGTTGGTCTTCTGTTGGAGCAGCTAGCTAGCGCTAAGATAACCATCTCTTCAAGTTTGCAAACTCCCTTCCTGCTAGCAGAGCCTGGCCAATGCGTACTTCAGGCAGCGGTCAGTGAAAGTATTTTCATGATGTGCTTGAATGTTTAAAAGATGTATTTTGCTGCTGCAGGTGACCCAAACAGAGCTGGAGAAGGTGAAGAGCAGCTACAGGCAGGCGGCGAGAGACGCTGCTCAGGCGAAGAAGAAGTACATGGATGCCTTTCAAGGTCATCACGTCTACTTTGAATTCATTCCTCATAACATTCGCAATGTGTCGCTCGTGTGTTTTATTCCGTCGTCTCCGGCATGATGCTATGTGACCTCCACTTGAAATTTTTCGGGGAATACGGGGAGTCGTTCAGATGATTTTTTTTTTTTTTTTTTGCTTTGACTTGAGAGCAGAATTTGAGATACCAGCACTGAATGATGGCAGTGAATTCATTTCTTTTCACAAGCAGCAGTTTGGTAGAAAATGAACACTAGTTGTTAAAAGAGGCTTCAAGATTAAAAAAAAAATATATATACAATTTGCGAGTGTGATCGTTTTTTGTTGAGTGTGATGAAAGTTTTTGGCAGGTCGTCAAAAAAGAGGGTTTGATCTATTGAATGCTACTTGTAGTTTGATTTGAAAATGAACGTAAAACAAACGGACATAAATTCGCCTTCACGTCCGTTAGCTTAGTACCAACACATAATTAGAAATGCCATAGACGGGCTAACAAATAGCACCCAAACAATGAACCTCAAGACACGGCTTTATTGTTATGCTTTCAGATCGGGAGCGTGACAAAGCAAAGGAGCGTTGCGTCAAGGCCACAATGAAACTCCACCAAGTGCATAATGAGTATGTGTTGTCCGTGCGTGCCGCTCAAGTGTACCAGCAGCAGCACCAAACTCGCATCCAGCCGGCCATGCTGAATGCGCTGCAGGCTCTGCAGCAGGAGATAGTGCTCATCATGTAAGATGTTTATCCGTCTCTGTGTGCAGCAGTCCAAAAAGGATCTCACTAGGCTGCCTTTTTCACCTTCTTTTCAAACACATTATATTTGAACTCTCAGATTTTCTCACTCGTGTGAGTTTTTTTTTTAATTATTTGTAAGAAAGTTTTGGGTGAAAAGGGAGTATTTTTTGCGGGATGTGTGTGAGATGTTCTTTTGATGCAAGTGTCAAGATTTTTTTTTTCCCCCCCGTGAGCGGCTTGTTTGATGTGTGAGAGTTTTAGGGGTAAGTTTTGAGAGTTTTTTGTGTGAGAGGGATTTTTTGCAATATTAGTTTTTTGGTGACATTTTTGAATGTGTGTGAGTTTATTTGATGAGTGCAACGGTTATTTTAAGAGAGATGTTTTTGTGGGAGAATGTGAGAGGTATTTTTGTTTAGCATGAGAGGGTTTTTTTATGGTAATTGAATTTTTTTACACACGTGAGTATTTTTGGGAGTATGATATTTCAGTGATTGTGATAGTTTTGTGGAGCGTGGGAATTTCTTTGGTGTGTGATTTTTATTTTTTGTGTCAGAAATTTTCGCTGAGTCTGAGACGTTTCTTATTGTTTGTGAGAGAATGTTGAGTGAGAGGTTTTTATGTTGCGTGTGTTTTTTGTTAACATCTCAGGTTTGTTTCATGAGAGTGTTTTTGGGACAACTTTGAGGTTATTTTTTTGTGTGTGAGATTTTTTTTTGTGGTGCACATCAACACAGCACTCATTTTTTGGCAGAAAGGAGATCCTACAGGAATATTTTGACATTTCCTCCTTGCTTCATGGAGAAGTGGTGCACATCCACCGGGAGATGTCCGCCGCCATTACATCCATCGATCCTCTGACAGAGTACGAAAGCTTCATCCAACAGAACAGGTACTGCTCAGGGATTTTTTTTCAACGTGAACCCCCCACCACCTCCCATTCAGAGGTCAGTCAAGAGGGTGCACAAACAAGTCCAGCAAGAGCAATAATCACGTGAACACGTGTGTGTGTGTGTGTGTGTTTTTTTTGCAGGTCTGTCGGGGAGCTTCCTGTTTGTGCGGAATTCGACTGCAGTCTTTTAGAGAACACAGAGAACTTAAATCCTCAGCAAGTCCAGTTGAATGAATTGACGCTGGAGACCATCCAGCACAAGTAAATATTTGCATGAACACAAACTGGACATTTATCACTAACCATTAGTAGTGATGTGTAAATGAAGCTTCAAATCTGCTTCATGAACCACTTGTAGTATTCTTGGACTCCAGTGGATGGCACTCTCGGTTCAACATTGGGCTGAAAGCACACTGAATTGACATTTTTTTAAAGCAACAGTGCCATCTGGAGGACTCAAAAATACAACAACTGGTTCATGAAGCACATTTGAAGCTTCATTTTCCTATTGCTAACCATTAGCATACATAAAACGTTTAAATATCTGACAATGCATTCACATACACTCACACCATTCACAACATTACAAACATGTCAAAAGCTGAGTATCCACAAACGCAAATGGTAGTATTTCACTTTCTGATTTTTCTGTCTCCATGGTCACAGGCAGACGGCAGTGGAGGAGGAGCTGCTGGACCTGAGCCGCTCTCTGAGCTCCCAGCAAGTTTCGGTGGAACAGCTGGAGTTGGCATTGGAGGAGGAGAGAGGAGTGGTCAGGAAGGGCCAGAGGTGAGTGGACCGCAGGTTTGAGTGACCTTGTTTGCCAACCGCAAATACAAATATGTGCACATTTCTCTGACCACGATCAGAGATACTGATTACTAACTAACTGAAAAATCAAACATTTTTACACACAGTCCCATTAATGAGCGTCAATAATTAAATTTTTTTTTTTTTTGCTTTTTGCAGGGACCCTCAGTATTGTCTGTCTACATGTGTAGCCCCATCGTTTGTGTTTATATCCATTGCTTAAAGACTTATAACAACGCGACACAGATGCTATTCACTAGCCCATCTATGTTTCCCACAAAGGGTACTATTTTTTGTTACGTTTCCTTTGACCCAAAAGTTTAGTGTCAATAAAGAGCTTGAAGCCTCTTTTTTGATTTTGAAGATTTTTAACTCACTGCCAAACTGCTACTTGTTGTGAAATAAATTGAGCTGAGTATTTGGAGTCACTCATATTTTCTTTTTTAATGGCCGAAGAGCAAAATAAATGTGTGGAAATGTGCTTGAGGACTGACGTTATGACCCGCAGGATGCTTTTTACTTTGGCTTTTTAACTTTTACACACATTTTAGGTACTCAAAAGATGACAAAAAATAAGACAAGCCCTCCTTCCCTTTCTGCGGATCTCATTGTCTCCCCGCATTCACGTGTGCTTGTCTTTATCTTGTTTAAGTATGATCAATTTTTGAGTGCACTATTGATTCGATAAATCCATTGCAATATGACATGCAGGGTGTACCAGCTGAGCAAGAGACAAGCTCTGGAGGAGTGTCGGCAGCAGGTGGCGCTGTCTCAAGGCAGGAGGGCCAAGCTGGAGGCCCAGAGGTTGATTCTGAAGACAGCGTTGGAGCAGCTTGGCTCCCGAGAACCTCCTCCTGCTCTGCAGCTAGACAAGGGCACACTTTCCCTTTCATCCAATGGCAGCAACGTATGTTCTTCAGTAAATATTCTGTATTCCAGCGGTTAATGTCCAAAGTTTAGACGAGAATGTCCGGATCTATCATCAAAATAGATTTGTTTGGGATTACTGGTGATGGGAAAATGAAGCTTAAATTTTGCTTCATGAAGCAGTTGTTGTATTTTTGCGTCCTGTAGATGGCACTGTTGCTTTAAAAAATGTCAAGTCAGTGTGCTTTCAGCCCAGTGTTGAAGCGAGAGTGCCATCTACTGGAGTCCAAAAATACTACAAGTGGTTCATGAAGCAGATTTGAAGCTTCATTTACCCATCACTAGGGATTAAATTGGGCTGCTTCCAGACGCTGATGTGGCCTAATTGTCTGATCTCTCTGATGGCAATGAAAGCAATGAGGGACGTTTTATAAATGAACATTACTTTTTAGGGAGTTTTATCCATCGCTTAGAATATATCAAACCACTTTCAAGTGACTGTAAATTTGAAAATTAATTAATTAGCCATTGAAAGAGTAAGTGTAAAGCCTTCTGCCACCTCAATGCCAAATACTTTGCTGTAATGTGTTTTTTTGTGTGCTCAATACTACTTATGTTTTTATGTGTTCAATGACCTTTTTCTACATCAACTTATCTAAAGTTTGCAGTTTAAAGTTAACATCATTTAACGGGTAGCGATAATGACTTTGCCTTGAATGTGATATTTTTTTTTTTTTGCGTTCATTATTTACAATACCCAACAACTTTCTTCATCTAAGGAAGATATTTTATTGGACCATAAATTTCTCAAGCTATAAAAGTAGATGGAACTGCTAGCTCTAATTGATCAGTCATTCCTTACTGACTCACTACCCCAATAAATAATCCATTTAATAGAAGAATATTACATCAATTAAGAGTTCACAAACCTGCACGCTTTGCTCTCTGTCTGTTTTTCAGGAGCTCAAACAGTCGCCACTCAAGCTACTCGGGAATGGGATCATAAAGAGTTTATTTCGGTCCAAATGTGACGTAAGTTAAACCCTTAAATCTAGAAAGTGATTGCGTCAGCTGTAGTTAAAATCCCGTTTTCGCAAAGATGTACATTATAAAATGAACTTGCGGCCGTCGTTTTCTGTATTCAATAATCTCTGAAGAGATCACGCTGATCTTGAAATACTTCCTATTTAGTGTGCTGTCATCTAGTGGCCGACAGTGGAATTTCACCAGAATTAAAATGATTAATAACTGGACCAAAAAAAAAAAATCTGAGTCATAGCAGGACTACAAACCCGGAACCTGAGATGGAGGACACCTTACTGCACATCCAATAAACAAAAATGCTATAAAATGAGAAGGAAACACTTTTTAAGAGACTTAGAATGTGTGCTAGGATTTGTCCCCTTATAAAATGACATCAGAGTTTTATAATTCTGATGACTGAATGATTCGGATGAGGACACCAAAAACATGGTTTTGTGATATTGACCCGGCTGTGCTGCATTTGAAGCAGAACTTTGCACACTGAGACAGCCGCAGTAAAGCTTCTCTCGACATAATAAACAATCCATCACAATTTGGTGGTAAAAGTGCCAGAGTTACAAGCAAAACCCACTTGTCAGTCTCTGGAGCACCTAAGAGAGGCGGTGACATTCACTGAGGGACTACTTTTTGGGATTCGACCTAAAACAAAAAAAAATGCTTCTACAAAATTTCGTTTTTTATGTTGAAAAATGTTAGAATTAATGACGATGAGTACTTTGAAAGTGAGAGTATATAGAAATAGGCCAAAAGATCTGCATTTGGCAAGAATAATAATGATATATGTCTATAAAAACCTTGATCTTCAAATGAAATATTGCTGCTGTAAGGATAAAATTTCGACAATGATTTAAAAAAAAAAAAAAATAATTCTAGCACCTTTCGTTTTTGAGATTTTTTCACTTTGGTTTCTTGTTGAAATCTTGTGCAATAAATTACATTTCAGAAAAAAATGACCCTGTTGCTTAACCTAGCCCTAAATTCATAAATATTACCAAATATATGAAATATTGCCTTAAGGTTATTAGCATTTTTGTAAATATTTTTTTGGGTTCGAGTTGCATGGCCTAGAAAAGTTTGAAAACCAGACATCTGCTATGTACTAAACTTAAATCCTAAATTGGTGCTGTTTTTCTATAGCATAAAAGCTCCCCGTTGGAGCTTTTCGCAATGTTTAATTTATGACACTCAGGAGTGCCAAGGCCGTGCGATCCCAATTGGATCAGCACCAAATTACACATCTTACTTGATTGCCACCTTCTGCATATGCTTGATTATTGTCATTTAGATTCATGCATTGGTCAATAAACAAACACAAAGTCCCTGTAAAGTGAATACAAATATGTCTTGTAAAACTGACATACCACAAAAAAGAGCATTGTTAACGTCCCTGCCAAATTTGAATGATTTAAAACAGTGTCAAGTCATGTAAAATGGGGCTTCACAATTGTGAAAAACCAAGCTCGGATTCTGGCTTATACCGTCCCATCCTTACGTGTTTGAGCTGCAAAAATATATCCACTCAAAGCCTCCAGTGGCAAGAATAAATGTCCCTGGGCCGTCGCGGGGCTTTCCATGCCGCAACGAGAGGCACGATCAACTAGCGAGCTTGCTAGCTAACAGGCTTACTGGGCACCTCTCAGCTGGCGGATGAGTGACTGGCTCGTCCGCGGTGTCACCTCTTCGCTTGGGAATTTAAATAACCACACCGAGTTGTTCTGTAAATCGCAGTAGCTAGGGAAATGCATGTCAGGGAATACTTGAATAAATCCCCCACATAATACCATCATTTATGACAACACGGCTGGACAAATATGTAGAAACACACTTACTCAGTACTTAAGTGAGTGTTGGACGACCTAGCTTCTCTTGAAAGGTCCGTCTTGAAAATGGCCTTGCAAGTGTATCTTCTATTAATCCACACTTTTCCCGCATTCGGCCATTGTGGTTTAAAAAAAGCAAGAATATATTTGAGATTTTCTAACGGTCGCCAGTTACAATACCGGGGTGTTGATTCCGCATAGTGCTGCCTCCTCACGAGTGAGTATCCAATCACAAGACGCGTTCATCACCTTCAGCATAAGGCTGGCAAGAAGACTCACTGGAACCAACTCGTGATCTGATTGGCTATCGCAACTGTCTATCAAATCTGAAAGTCCGAGGCTTCGGAAAGAATAGTGCGCACTTCTGGTATTGTGAAACCAGCCTGGCAACACTAGCTAGCGGCATATTTTTTTTTAATTTATTAATTGACCGCGGAATTCTGATTGGATAAAAACTAATTATCGTCGAATGTGCCATATATGACAAAAATGTGCATGTGTGTGTTGGATAGTTGCAGCATTGTGAAAGCATCCTGAATGGTCCATGTCACAGTGCTGCTGGCGCAGCAAGTGTATGATTAATGTTATTCTTCCCTCCCAGCTTGTTTTAAGATATTTACTGACACCCCAGCTGGAGTTTACTGTAAAACTGACACACAACAAAATGAATTACACACATTGTTTATTTAAATACTAGACATACTTTGTTTTAGATACATCACCAGTGCTAATGCTATCAATCAATGTAAAAATTCCATTACTATATGCTAATAAAAAATTTGCATTGAGTTCTGTGTGTGATATCCCTTACGGATATTCACACACAGCTTTGTAGTAACACCGTCAGACAAAATATATGACAGGGTAGAGGGATTTATTTTTTAGTTTTCCTAATCTGTGGCAAAACAAGTCATAATAATAAATCTCAGGAACAGTCAGTATTTTTATTTCAGTTTTTTATTGCTATTATATTATTATTTTACTCAGTTACTAATTTATTTTCTGGTTGTTTTTTCATGTCATATTTAAAGATGAGTCTTGATAATTGAGTAAATATATGTTTTTTTAAATCAAGGAATAATTATTCATGATTTCATTATTAATCAAAATAATCATGATCCTTTTTTGTTCCATACTTGCTCAGTAGTGGTAGAAATTGGCAATGTAAATATATATATGCTGGCATTGTCGGATCTTCATCATAACTGAATATAATCCCTTAGACAAACTAAAAAAAAAAAAAAACAACAACAACAATACCTCTCATCCTTTCTCACTTGGCAGAGGTAACAAACAGTCCTGAAAACCTGCTTGGCAGAGGTAATCATGACAGACTCCCCTCCCAAGCAACTCCATTCATGTTCCTCAAAATGACACCATCTGTTTCCCTTTTGTCTTCTCTTCTGCATGCGCTCCAGCTACAGGAGGTGGATCGTCCTCTGGAGCAGCAGGACTGGTATCACGGAGTTGTTCCCAGGCTGGAAGTTCAACAGCTGCTGCAGTGTGATGGAGATTTCTTGGTGAGGAAGAGTCAAGAAAAACAGGGTTATGTGCTCTCTGTCCACTGGGATGGCTCCTGCAAGCATTTTCTCATTCAGAACACAAACGTAAGTGAAGCTGCCCTCACACTCTGCAACATTTTTCGAGTTTCACTCCCAAGTATCTTTTGTCTGTTTTAACACCACTGCCAATGCTCGGGGGATGTGAAGATGAATGAGTACCGGCTGGATGGGGAGAGCTTCTGCAGCATCCCGCATCTGATCCATCATATGCTCTCCTCCCAGCAGCATATCACCCGCAAGTGTGATATACAGTTGAGGAAACCTGTGCTCAAGGTAGCGCACCACTTGCTCCGTTTCCGCCATGTGATCACTCACTTAGCTCGTCCATTACGTTAAAATAAGACCTGCACACTGTTTAACGGCTTGCTTTTTCTCACTGTATAGGACAAATGGGTCCTGGACCATGATGGTATTATATTAGGAAACCTCATCGGGCGGGTGGGTAAGATTGACTATATTTCAATGTTTACCTTCAGATAAAGAGTTTGAATTTAAATCACAGGTGTCAAACTCCCGCCCTCGAGGCCTGCTGTCCTGCACGTTTGATGATGTTTCCCTCCTCCAACACGCCTGATTCAAATGATCAGGATCGTTATCAGGCTCCTGCAAATTTACATGTATTAATTCAAAATATATACTTTGTTTACCCTAAAGAACAGGTCTGGGGAAGCTATGGCCCGGGGGCCACATGCGAACCGTTAAGCGCTTTAATCCGGCCCGCCGAACTTTAAAAAAATTAAATGAATAAACCTCATTCATTTTTTATTTTCTAAATACTGTGTTTTTTCAAATACATATATATTGTTGAAATGCTTTTCATTTTTATTTAAAATTAAATGTATTTTTTTTTCTCCGATGAGGTGAGGTTACCAAAACACTCCATCCATCTGCTTCTGGTCCAGCCCCTCTGTCCAATTTTAGAACCCATTGTGGCTCGCCACTCAAAAAATTTGCCCACCCCTGAGCTTGACAGAGCGGCTCAGCTATTAAACATTTTTTAACAAAAATAAAATGATCTTAACATCAGTTTTTTTTTTTAAATGAAATCTGAATTAGCCTTTCCAGTATATGTAAGCTTGAACATAGTATGTAGGATCACTATATATTTGAGCGCATTTAATTTCTTCCATTGCAAACAATACATTTATTATGCATCACTTTTTTAAAGCGTGTCTTAATTCAATCTAAGGAGTCAAAGCTTAGCTGGTGGCTCAGTGCTCATCTGCGCTCATCTACAATTCAACCCACTCCCTTATTAACTGCCTCATCAAATGCAACCAGTGTTGCACAAGTTTGCATGTCACAAAGCTCGTTTGACTTCTATTTGAAGGCAAGTCGATTAAATTCCTGACTATTAGCTCATTTCAACCTCTTCCAACTGTTGAGCCAAACTGTAGTGGGGGCATTTCTTTGTGTCTTTTTGGTATCTTTCGGCTTACGCTACCTGAGTAAAATACCCCATCATCTCCATGCCTTGTTTTTATTACCAAACTGTGGCAAGGCGCAATATTTTGTGGCTTTCTCACTTCAAACTCATGATGAGTGAGCCTATGTTTTTTCTTTTGTTTTGTTTTTTGTCTACACAGGGTAACTTTGGGGAGGTGTACAGCGGGACTTTGCGTTGTGATAACTCTCCAGTGGCAGTGAAGACTTGTAAGGAGAACCTGGCACCGGAACACAAGAATAAATTCCTGATGGAGGCCAGGTTAGCAAGACTGCTCACATGCACATCACATGCACAAAACCCCACACAGCCACGTCCCATCATCCTGCTGCTTTGTCATGTAGGATCCTGAAGCAGTACGACCATCCCAACATTGTCAAGCTGATCGGTGTGTGCACTCAGAAACAGCCCATCTACATCATAATGGAGCTTGTTAAAGGTATGCAACATGAGTTTTAAAAAAAAAAAAAAAATTGGGGGGGCACTTGATTAAATATGTTGGAAATCATGCAAAAGGGTCTGAAAATGATTTATTTATTTATATGATTTATTTTGTAAGTAAAACATTCCACTTTGCCATTATTACGCATAAATAATTACATTTTTTTTTTTACTTTTTTCAAACAGCTACTATTTTAACACACAAGGAGCAGCAACACACACACACACACACGCCCCCCCCCCCCCCACACACACAAACACAAACACAATAAACAGTATCTGCTCTGTGGGAACAACAATTGCCCCATTTCCATGTTTGTAAATAATGATGACGTCATCGTAATGCGAGCGCAATGTTGTGTGAAGAGAATAGATAATTATTTTTTGAGAACGTGTCCACAAGCAGACTAAATGGAAAGGATTGTGAAATCGCACAACATGGCCTCACAAAAATTGTCGGAAATGAGTCAATTGTCACACAGCTACACAAACGCCAAACAGCATCAGCTAGCCACTTTTATGTTGCTGAGGTGTTCTATGATGCGCAGGAAAAAACAGCTAAGCTAACAAACAGCAATGCTAACAAATTAAGAGCTTTGGTGTGGTGGAGTGAGTGAGCACAAAAGCTCATAGTTAAAAAAAAAAAAAGTAAGCTACCTGTTAGTAGCTAGCAGTAGTAACAAACACACCTTGCCAACATCCCACAATTATTGACCGGTTACTCAACATTTCAAGACATAGAGGTTATGTAAAACCGAATGACAACGATAACTTACGAGGAATGAAATGAGCACCGCAAACGCGGGCATTCCTGATGATGTCCTCCGATCAGTTTGTAAGTTTAAAAGCCTGCAGTCACCAGCTCCTGTTGTGTTTTTGGAACGGACGGTTTCCGCTTGGAATTAAGAACAATTTTAACACTTGCACACGCTAGGCATGTTGATATATATATTTTTTAAATTACTCAAAAATTCCAACAACGCCCCCCCCCCAAAAAAAAAGTTAAAAGAAAACTGATCTTCCCAGCCAAACAACATGTCTACCATTCTTTTGCACCAATTATGCATGTGCAGCTTTTGATGACGTAGAAGCGGTCTATTGGAGTTTACATTAGTTACGCACCGTCTACACCACTTCTTCTTGTTCTAAATTATAACGCATCTACATCACTTTGAAGATCTCTGTGCTGCCGAGCATGCTGTGGCACAACACTGAAAACGTACAACTCCAAATTCGGACTTGCCCATACACTGTAAAAGCAGACAGAAAATCAATCGCTTAAAAATTTATTTGGCAGCAGCGCGATGAACTGAAATATATATATATATATGAAATATTAGTCTGCTTTGCGTCGCTGATTTATTTGACCTTTGTTGTTTCCTCATTTTGTTTCATTATAACGTCTGTCAACTGAACTGATCTGATATATGTGCAAATTTGAAAAGGTGGCGATCTCCTGTCCTTCTTGCGCCAGGACGGTCCGAGTCAGGCGCCGAAGATGCTGGTCCGAATGACAGAAAATGTCGCAGCTGGCATGGAGTACCTGGAGAGAAGGAAGTGCATTCACAGGTAAAACATATATTGTATTTAATGTTTGGGGCGTAGTTTGGAATGATAGCAACACATTAAAAAAATTGCAGACAAAATAAAGCTGTGTTGATATGTAAAAATGCACCACCACAACAACAAGGGATTGCATTTATTTTATTTTATCGCCAATAATTTTCTACCTGTTTTGAGAAGATAATGCAGATCTGATGTCCACAACAGTCATTCATTCATTTAAAAATGGATGCGTACTACTCAAGGACAAGCTCCAGCACCGCAGCGTTAATTATGATCCCATTTAAAAATTTGATAATATTTCAGTCTTGTCATCAAATCACATTTAGTTGAGTGGCTTGGAAAGTTAAATCAAATATAATTGTGTGAAACCTCCACCACGGCCATTGTACATTTGTCACCAGTCAAAAGGTATCTGTGTGAGATAACGATGATGTGTGTGTTGCAAATGTTGGACTCTCTAATGAGAGGAGTGTGAGATAAACTATGTGGCACATCAGTGCAGGCAGCTGGTAAAGCAAAAGTCCCTCACATGTGTGATAAAACAAAATCCCCTGCTTTCCTTCCGAATCCTTCCCCTGTTTTGTCTTTGCCATCATAAACCAGCTCACATCTGTCTTGTATGCTTCCAGAGATCTGGCAGCCCGAAACTGTCTGGTGGCGGAGCAGCACGTCGTCAAGATCAGTGACTTTGGGATGTCGCGGCAGCAGGATGATGGCGTCTACTCAGCGGAGGGCAGCCTCAGACAGATTCCAATCAAATGGACGGCTCCCGAAGCACTGAACTACGGTATCGCACGTCTGCACACAAACACAATAATGATGTCCGCGTCAAACCTCGAGTCGACAAACTCTGATTCTTAGGATGGATTTTCTATGGCAAGCTATTTGAACATTTAGTCACTATAATTCATATCCAGCCAAAGGTCCACGTACTAGCGCACTCTTTGTTGGTACTCGGCCCACCTAGTGATGGGTAAATGAAGCTTCAAATCTGCTTCATGAACCAGTTGTAGTATTTTTGGACTCCAGTAGATGGCACTCTCGGTTAAAAATTGGGCTGAAGGCACACTGACTTGCCATTTTTTAAACCCTGTGCCATCTACAGGACTAAAAATACAACAACTGCTTCATGAAGCAAATTTGAAGCTTTATTTTCCCATTACTAAGGCCAACTACTCTGTGCCATGCACTAGTAGCCTCCTGGACTTTCTAGTTTTCTACTAGTGTATCCTAGTTGTTCTAATAATGCACTGAATTGTCGTATATCGAATAGATTAACTCGTTAGACAATTTAGCACACGATTCGAATGATAAAGGCGCACTATTGAAATGTTTATTAATGTCTTTTTTCCACTACTATATGACACCCCAGTAGGACAGTTGAGACATTTTAGATAATATTTAGCCAAACTACCAGTGGAACAAAATTTTACTAGTAATACACAGTTGTTCTTGTAATGCACCCGATTCGTTTTATAAGCGAGATAAATTGTCTTACTAGAGAGGATAAAGAGCATACGAAGATTAAAGCAACACGCTACGGAAAATGCATTTTCCTTCATTGGATTAGGCAGCGTGTCCAAACAATAATAATGCAAATAGCAATGGCATCTGAAAAAAAAAAAAAAAAGCCAATTAAGTATCAGCATAATAATTTTGGCCCTTTTTGAGACACGAGACTGTTCTTTTTTGTCTTGTTTCTTGGTCTATTTAAATGCTCAAACGTTTTTTTTTCTTTCCATCATTTCTCATAATAAAATAAAAATAATTGAAATGTTCTGAGGAAAAATCTGAGGCAGCGTAGCTTTGGGCCGGCGGTATTGATCTTAGAGGCTCTTCAATCGCCTCAAGGCACGTCAATGCCAGCTCACACAGCTGCGTTCCAATCTTCCCCTGGACAGACATATACGGTACTTTTAACCTCTGCGTGTATCTAACACCGAACGTAAATGAGCTTTTACTCGTGTGTTCCGCTGAGTGCTAACCTGCACGCGCCATTGGGGGGGGATTTATCCGACACTTCTCTTGGTAATATTTCACAACCGTCAGAAGACCGTGGGAGGGGGCTAGTGCTTTTAAAAGAAGGGCGTGGTCTGTTGTGCTGGATAAAAACTCTGATTGGATGACTACTTCCTAGGGCTTGAATGACAAATGTGTATTTAGAGAGTCAGTTAGTTGATTAATCTCATCGTCACTGAGTTGCTGTTTTTTTTTTTGTTTTTTTGTTTTTCAAGAAAAGTACACCACTTCCTATCTATGTAATGATTGAATTAATTAATTTAACCTTTTTTTGTACCACAGAATGGTCCGATTTCAATGGCCTGGTGTAAAAACAAATAAAAACAAACGAGAACGCTGAATGTTCATTCATCCATTAGCCAAGCCGCTTATCCTCTCAAAACTTTTTTGTAGAATGCTCAATTTTTGATTAACAATCGTCAACATGATATATATTTATACTGTGACAAACCACAAATCATCTTGTGCCAATATGTACACACGTGGCAATCTTGGAAACTGCATGCCAAGTCATATGCTTTTTACTTGAGTGAAAATGAAGAATCCTTCCATACATGTTTAAAATTGTTTGGATCAGAGCTGTTCAAAATAGTCCAATGTTTGGTTCTTAGTCATCCTTGGATATATATAATATTTATTTTAAGATGCCCCAGAACATTACCAAGCCTCCTCCATGTTTCTCTATCGTGCAGTTTTCTTTTCTTACTGCACGGCGCAGGCACAATTTTTGGCACCCTGCTGTCACTGAAATAAATGGCACTGATGTGGAAAAAAAAGCTGCTGTGAAAATAAAATTAATACAGACGAAACAAAACTGGAGCTTTTTGGCAAGTCACAACAGATCTTTTCTTATTGACACAAAAATTAAAATTGTTGTGAAACAGGGAGGAGGCTCGGTTACGCTTATATTCTGTGGCTGCTTTACTACCCGTGGAACATTGAGGCCTCGAGGCTATCAAGGCATTCAATAAAGGCTTCAAAATCTTTATTTGTAATTAACTGTCAAACTAAATATAAAATGAACTGAATTACATTAGCGTAATGCTAATGCTAAATAGCATTTATGCTGCGGGGCTTTAAAACAATATACATTCAAACTTTAAGCTACGCATTGAACTCAAATGGTGCAGCAACACTTGTAGAAAGACACTTGTAAAAGATTGTATATATTCTTTATCCTCTGCTAAGAACTACTAATATTAGTGACGCACCGATGAGCTGAGAGAGGGATTGTGACGTCTCAACGAATAGCATATCCATCTGTCTTTTACTGCCCCAGGTGGGCAAGGCGGGCACACCAGACCATTCAATTGATGCAATGCGACCAAAAATGTCTCATTCTTTTTCGTTCTACTTAATTATGCCATTACTGTATGTTTGTACAAAGTTCAATATTGAAGTGTGCTATTTCCACCTCATTAAAATACACACTACAACATCTTTTGTTGTTTTTTGGGGGGAAGCCAAAAATAGATTACTGGCATTTCTATTCATTTAAATGGGCAAATAGGAGTGTGGTCAGTGAACGTATTAAACATGAATATTAAGGCAGTAGGATATTGCTTTTCTAGTGACCTTCGATTGATCACTACTCTTCAAGATGCATTGTGCGATACATTGAGCACAGCATTTATGAGATTATATATTCTCGCTACATTGGAACAGCACGACTAAATGGTGAACTCCTTAACAATGACAACAATAACTGTAGAAACTCTAGTAATGCCATAGTGATTTTTTTTTTTTTACTCTCCAATCAATAGTATCAGTATTACTAATTCTATAAAATTTGTGATTTATTGTGACCAAAGTCATTATCTGTCATGATCAAAGGTTAAAATGAAAGTCTGTTATTGATTCCCTTCCCTCCTAAAATCTAAATTATAATTATTTTGATATTATCAGTGTAAAGAGCCTCAAGTCCTCTGATTTTGTTTTTGCTGAGAAACTTGCCTTTATCGACACTGCCCCCTGCTGGTTATTTGCAGGTCGTTACACCACAGAGAGTGATGTGTGGAGTTTTGGTGTGCTGCTGTGGGAGGTCTTCTCCTTGGGAATGATCCCTTACACCAGCCTGAGCAACCAGCAGGTCAGAGATGAAGTGGAGAAAGGTAAACACACAAGCGCTGCAGTCTGCGCAGGAAAATGACTTAAAAAAAAAAAGAAAAATCAAAAGTTCATGCACATTTTTCCAAGTGTGTTTACAAATTTGTTTCAGGCTATCGTATGCCGGCTCCACGCGACTGCCCGCCGGAAGTGTCCACGCTTATGAGCAGCTGCTGGCAGCATGAACCCAAAAATAGGCCATCTTTTCAAAAACTGAGGGCGGATCTAATTGACATCTGGAAGAATAAGACATAACATGAACCTTGTTTGCTTGTGTGTCTGAATAAACAAACATACATCCAAATAATATTGAAACAAGCAAGAAAAGTACTTTAAAGTAACAAGATTGCAATGTTTTTTATTTGACTTGATATTAGGAAGAACTGTACCCACTCAAAAAAAGGAACCCAAGAAAATCCCCAAATAGAACAAATTTCCAGTTTACTTTAAATCGTAAAGTAAGAATGGTGTACTAAAAATTTAAAAGAACGTGTATAGAAAAACAATAAATGTGAGAAAACAAAGAAATTAACCTAAAAAATAAATTGTTTCAAAATAAATTATTTTGTCCAAAAAACAGAACTAATCTAGTTCTTGTATTTGATCCCATGATCTCAGCAGGTGCTCCTTAAGTAGTCGTGAAGTATACAGATATAGCTCATATAAAAAGTCTACACACCCATGTTCAAATGCCAGGTGTTTTGATACAAATCTGACCCAGATAAATATTTGAAAATCTTATCAACCATTAAATGACATATAAAGTGTACAACTTCAATAAACAAACAAGCTAAAGTTGTTGCATAAGTGTGTACACCCTCTTATATCCAGGGATGTGACTGTTCAGAATTCAGAGCCGATGCATATCCTCACCATACCCCAGAAAACAGGTGTTCTAGTAGGCTTTTCTTTCTTTCTTTTTTTTTTTTTAATAGTTGGTCACATCAAGTGGAGAAAATATGTCACAACACTGACATTACGATGCAAGAACTGGACGCCACCTATATTGATTAGAAGTAGTGATGGCTAAGCGAAGCTTCAAATTTGCTTCATGAACCAGCTGCTGTATTTTTGAGTCCTCTGGATGACACTGTTGCTTAAAAAAATGGCAATTCATTGTGTTTTCAGTCCAATGTTGAACAGTGAGTGCCATCTAGAGGAGTCCAAAAATACTACAACTGCTTCATGAAGCAGATTTGAAGCTTCATTTACCCAAAACTAATGAGAAGACTAAAATAAAACAGATCAAGGGGGGGGGCGCCCAAGAGGCCGCACAGCAACACTAAAGGAGATTCAGATTTGGAGATGCTAATTCTCAATCCAACAAAGTTCAAGATGGCGGCGGAAATATGGACAAAGTTCTGGCACTGGTCGTACTGGGAATGAACAACCCGTATCAAAATGTTTGCTGCCCCATACTCTGAAGTAGCCCCGCCCCAGAACTCTTTGAGGACGTGGTTGAATGCTTCCTCCGTGTAAGACTGATTGGCGAAATCCCGTGCACCCTTGAAAATCCTGGCGTTGAGCTGGTCCACTGTTCCATGGACCCAAAACATCCAAATGTGTCCAATTGAGGATTTCACCGTGTTGATAGTGTGCTGTTTCCCACATCCTGAGACGCCGGAACCAGAATTCCCTCCAAGACGTCCGCGAGTTGTTCTCCTTGGCCTCACAAAAGGTGTTCCCATGCCCGTCTACCACAAAAGGTTGCGTTCCATTCCATTGTTGCATTGTTGGAAGAAGTCCTTGTGCAAACTTTGATGCATTTAACTTCCTATCATGTCTTTGAAGCATGCGGAAGCTGTACGGTTGTTAATTGTTTTTGGAAATGAATTCCGGCATTTTGTTTGAAGTTAATTGTTATTAATTATATTGCATTAAGGCATGTGGCGTCTGCACTTTATACACGTGCCTGAATATTTCAATTAAAATGTCACGAGGCGCCTTTTTCTTTTGTTTTTGTTTTTTTTCTAGATCCGTTAGTAAGCTCTTCTTCAAATAAACACTAATTTTAGTTTTGGTCAATTTTTGAAAATGTTGAGAAATTGCACTTCAGTCAGAAAAGGCGCACATCTTTGCCGATCTTCCACGGACGTTTGGATGAAAATTGGAAGGGCAGCAAATCTTAGGTTTTGCTGAAAACATTTATCAGAGCGTGTTTTACACCAGCGTCCTTGTATGGTGTCATGGGAGCCGCTATTGCGAGTATATTCTCTCAGTATCGTGAATCTTGACTTCCGGAAGTTACATTGACATTTCGCAGCAATTTTGTTTTCATCGTTCGTGGTTCTGACGACGTGAAGCAGATACATCTCATCAGCGAGCTCCCAGATAACAACCCTGGACATCCATGGACATATTTTCCAAATGGATCTCTGCGGAATTTACATGTCTCATGAAAACTCCTTGATCCGGAAGTCGGGGCCAAGAGAATCTCGGCATCTTGAAATTGCGCAACCTTACACCGGAGTTGCTTTGAGCAAACAGGATGAGGGTGCGATGCTCCAATTTCTTCACTCCAATTTCTCCACGCCTTCCCCCTTTTTTTTTTGTTTGTCAAGCTTTATTTGGCGGTGAGTCTGCTTGTTTTGTGAATGCGTGTGACGCAGTCAGTCCGTTGACGTTCTCAGCACCACCTTTGTACTGTTTGGCATACCGGATGCGAATGAAATGTCTGGAAACTGCTCTGATTACGGTATTCTGCTATTTAGCGGATATAAATAATTTGGGTAATCGTATTGACCTAGAACAGGAAAACCTTGCTCTGGTTTCATGTCGGAAAGTGACAACCAAAATAGTGCGTGTGTGTGTTATTTTAAGTCATGTACTGTACCGAACCAGCCCAAAAATGCATAATGTAGAAAAAAAAATTGTCACTTTTTTTTTTTAATTATTATTTTTTAGGGTAATTTAATTCACAAAATACTAGATCACAAACAGCATAATATAGAAAAAAAGTTGCTTTTTTTTTAAATTATTATTTTTTAGGGTAATTTAATTCACAAAATACTAGATAAAAAACAGCATAATATAGAAAAAAAGTCGCCTTTTTCCCTTTTTTTAAGGGTATTTTATTTTTGCAAAATACTAGATCAAAAACAGCATTATGTAGAAAAAAAAAGGCACTTTTTTTAGGGTAATTTATTTGACAAAATACTCGATCAAAGACAGACGTTTCATCTTGGATGGGAAGTTATAAGACAAATAAAATAATAAAGAACAAGCTGAATCGATTCAAGATATGCTTGCACAATTTAGCTACCCGAAAAATACGGTGTCCAGTTTTCATGTTCATGTTTTTACGACAACACCGTCCATGCTGGAGAGCGAGTTGCCTTGCATGAAGCGGAAGCTCTGCGGTCCGATTACGGTTTTCCGCTGCGAATGTCACTACTTGCAGATTTGTAGTCGGCAGAATATGAATTATTGAGCTCTGGTGCGCCTTCTTAACCACCTCGGTCTGTCGACCTAGAGCAGACGTGGGCAAACTACGGCCCGGGGGCCACATGCGGCCCGTTAAACGTTTTAATCCGGCCCGCCTAACTTGAACAAAATTAAATGAATAAACATTGTTAATATTTTATTTTCTAAATCAAAATGTTTGCCCACCCCTGACCTTGAGGTACTTCCCCCCCATATGTCCATGCAATGTTTCAAAGGCGTGTCAACCATGATAGACCCACAAATTCCAAATGTGTCCAATTGAGGTCGACAGTTCCCCATTTCGGCGACACACCGTGTTGATGGTGCACTGCTTCCCACATCCAGAGACCAGAATTCCCTCAAAACGGACTACAAGTAGTTCTCCGTGGCCTCACAAAAGTCCTCCCATGCCCGGCGACCACAAAAGCCGCATTCCATTGTTCCATTGTTGTGTGAAGTGCTTGCGCAAACGTTGACTTCACTATTTTGGATCACGTCTTTGACGCATGCAGAAGCCGTAGGGTTGTTAATTGCTTTTGGAAATTCATTCAGACATTTTGTTTGAAGTTAATTATTGTGAATTATATGGCATAAAGGCATGTGCCGTCTGCAGTTTATACACGTGCCTGAATATTCCAATTAAAATGTCACGAGGCGCCGTTTTTTTTTTTTTTCCCCAGATCTGTTCGTAAGCGCTTCAACAGATAAACCCAAATTTTCGTTTTTGTAAACTTTTGAAAATGTTGAGAAATTGCAGATCCTCCCGTGTGCTTAAGTGAGAAAAGGCGCACGTTTGCGCGAATCTTTCTTCGATGACAATTGGAGGGCAAACTCAAGAGAATCTCCGCATCTTGAAATTGCGCGACCTTACACCAGAGTTGCTTCGATTATACATGATAAGGGAGAGATGCTCCGACTTCCTTACTCAAATTTCTCCAAGCTTTCCCCTTTTTTTGTCAATTTCCCAGCCGATAAAAGAAGCGGGCTCTATTGTGCGCATCTCGGTCTCACAGACCGCAACGATATTGTCCTTTTTGTTTTGTTTTTTTATTTCACCACACTTTTTTAGTCTAAGCTTTATTTATAGACGTTCTCAACACCACCTTTTTTTCTGATTGGCCGTAACCGAGAAAAATAGCAAGTTACTCTCAATTTTTAATTTTTTTTGTATTGAGTCGGGTGACGTGTTTTAAATTTCGCCATCTTAACACGAATTTAATCGTATGCGTCGAAAGGAATTGCACCTGAGCTCCTCTCTTACCGACTAAGCTACCAAGTGAAGCAATCGTTACAATGAGAGTTCCTTGGCTCCCTTGCGAACGTAACGCAGTTAAGTTGAATGGGTTGTCTGTTTGAACTTTCTTTGAGGCTATTCGATTGTGTTATGCAACCTCTTTAATGGGTCAGAAGGTATTGCTTGTCACACCAATCACAGTCACGGTTTCATCAAATCAAATGCAAAACATACACTCGAAATACAAGCAGGACTAAGTAAGTAAAAAGCAGCGAATAAATTGAGTCATTATCCTTTTTAGGTAATTTTTTTTCTAATTACGTTTCCTGCATTTTACACATTATTTCATTATTTCTTTTTTTTATGCCAAGGGGTAGCATCTGAATTGTGTCATACACTTCAGCGACAATAAAAGCTATTTTATTCTATTCTGTTGTGTTCTAATCAACGTACTGGCAGTAACATCCTTGCAAACGTTGCTGTTCAGTCTTGGCATGACCTTAAAACACGTGATTTTTCTGTTTTGTGTTTTAACATCTGATTATGTGATTGCAGGAACCATAGCATTTAGTTTAAGGTTAACTGTGTTTGGAAATGTACCCACATTTTTGGAGTTAATTATTATCAATTATATTGGATTAAAAAGGCGTTTTCCCCGTTTGCAGAGATAAGTTATACAGGTGCCGTGCCCGAAATTTTTGGGGCATGCTTTTGAGCTCCTTACATACTGAGCTGTTACAACTGAAGTACTTTTTTTTTTTTCACATTTTTACAAAGAATTTCAACAAGGTTTTACCTCTAGGGAAGAGGATTAGGGCCATGAATGGAAAAAAAAAAGTTGGAAGGATTCTGACTTGAAAGTGAGAATTCTCACTTTCAAGTCAGAATTGCCACTTGAAAGTCAAAATTCTGACTTCCAACTTTATTCTCAGAATTCTTACTTTAAAGTCAACATTCCCAATTTAAAGTCAGAATCCTTCCGACCTTTTTTTTTTCCGTCATGGCCGTAATTATCTTCCATAAAAATCTTTGGGTTAATCTTGAGAATATGAACGGTTTTACAACCTCTGCATTTGTTTTTTTTTTGTTTTTTTACACATGAACGCACTGTTTCATGAATATATATATATATATATATATATATATATATATATATATATATATATAAATAAAAAATTTTTCAATCATGATATATATGATATATATATACATATATATATATATATATATATATATATATATATATATATATATATATATACATATATATATATATATATATACATATATATATACATATAAATATATAATTGTATTTTTTTAAATCCTGGAAAGCAGTATATTGAAGCATCATGATTTGTGTGCGATTGAATCGTCACATTGTTAAACAATGTTTAAATATGCAAACGTGCAAAGTTCGCGTCTTCACTCGGCGTGATGACATAATGGTATGCATCTGCTAACCTTAAGAGGTTGTCCTTCCCACAAAAACTAAAATTAAACTCCGGAAAAAGCGTTTTATATATTTCCGGAGACGCAAAGAAATTTTGAAGCACAAACACGTGTCACCAGCTCGTGTTGCGATCATGGCGATGTGTGTGTTTGCTTTCACAGCGACCTTAACCACCTCGCTGAGAAAACACGGCCGCAGTCTGTCTCCTCCCTCTAAAACTCAACACTTGACATTTTCTGAGGGAACATTGCGAGCTTCGGAAATAACATGAATGTTCTGCTCTTTGTCCATCTTCGTGGGTGCCGTAACCGAGGTTAATCCCTTTCGTACTTCAGCGATGAATAGGTTTAAATCGTCACGCCATATTTAATCCCAAAAGGAATGAAAACACTCAATTCTCCAACCGAGTTGCTGTGTGAAAATAACTTTCTCTTCTCAACAGGTGACCTGATGATTTGCAAGTAGCAACATAAACACCAGAGGAACTAAAATCACACTCTGTTGTTCGCTTTGTCAAGTATTGAGAAAAATAAATAAATATAACAACCGCTTAAACAAAACCTCAATCAATATAAATAATTAACTCTACAAAACACAAATCATAATTTGTGGTATATCGTTTACCATATTTGACCTTATGGAACATTTTTTTTTTCTAAACTGCTGCTTGTGGTGAGGTTAGTTGAGTTCACTTGACTGCTACTATATTTTGTTCATACCGAACATTTTTGCTTGCATTCTGCACAAAAAAAAAAAAAAACAGCTCATATCTTGAAAACCTTGTAAGTCTGGACACTCGTATCTCAAGGCACCCTTGTAAATTCCCAAAATAAATTCCTCTAAAATATTACACCAGAATATAATCGTTTTGTTTTTTTTACACGCTGTACCTCCACAAAGTCAGCTGTGTAGCTTTTGAACAATCCTGTTGACATTCGCACAAACTTCTCCGGGGTTTCATGGGCGGGCATTGGTTTATTTCATATTAATTTATGCGTCTTAACCCTGCAAGAACTGCAAAGGAAGCATGACAAACCGGTTTGGCCGCGACACCTCCTTCATGTAAACACTTAATGTAAAAATTGGCTGTGTTGAAGAGGGCGCGACGCTCGACAGTCGTCCATCATCATAACTGTCATGCAATTTCTTTCAACTTCCAGTCAAGTGGTTGTGCAAGGCTTTTTTTTTTTTTTCTCAGAATTGACACCTGCTGCATCTGCTTGGCTGTGGAATCTAAGGCAGAAATCAGGTGCTTTCATTCTTGTTTATTTACTTCAGCGCAATGTAAGTGTGTTACAAAGTCATAAAATAAACCAATTCATGAGACCATCATAAATATTACAAACAAAAACAGCATAATGAAGCAGACATTTTGTCAGGAACACAGCTATACTTTATTGTTTACTTAGTTGTTACGAAGCTTGAAATGTTTTCGGATGACAAAACTTCGACTGATTATTTAAATTTTAACCGACTTTAAACGTGAGTTCGTAATCTGAGCCAATCTATACAGTACGGTTCAATCAGTTGTGGAGAATTTACTGTAAAGTGCATCACGTGCCCGGCATAAGTTTTGTCACTATCTCCCGCATCAACACGCGAGCCTCAGAATCGCAAAGGTGGATCATATGGTTCACGGGACAGAATGAACTGAAAGAAAAAAACTAACAAAAATAAACGTCATGCCTTTCATAGTGTAAAGATGTTGATAAACACGAACAAATACTTCCAAATTCACTTCATGAACAGCCAACCTTGACATGTACAACTCAAAGGTACGCAGGCGCACAGTACGTCCCATTATGCGTGCGAACAGTAATCCCTCATTTTTGTCCCAAAGGTCAAATACGTCTAAGCGGACTTTCTGAGAGGCAGCCGAGCAAGGCTGGATTAGTGATGGAGAAGAACTTTTCTGACGCAGCCATTTTGGTTAGAAAGAGATTTTTTTTCTAGTCACAAGCTGATGTCAAGAGAGGCCTCACTTGTGACACATGTAATGCCAACACTTAAAACTTCTCAATCTTTTGATCTCCTCCAAAGACCTTGAGGCGGATTCGAACCCCCATTGTTTTTTTGGTTTTTTTTTTTTAGAGACGACTCATTAGCGGACTCAAAAGTTAGCCGCTAGCTCCCACTCGCCAAGGGCATGTCCTCAAATGCAAGTCAAATAGAAAGAGTGAAACAAAGACATGTTTATGTCACGTTATGTTATATTTATCCATCCATCCATTAGCCAAGCCGCTTCTCCTCACAACGGGTGTGTTGGAGCCAATACAGCCGTCTTCGGGCAAAATATGTCTTCATGTGAAACTGGTCTTTGGAGCAAAAAAAGCTTGTGGAAAATATCACTGTGGTCACTGAATAAGTCACGTTATGTGATGGTCAAATTACAAATAAATAAATAAATAAATAAATCGTCAGTCGTGTGGCCTCCACGATGATTAATCGTTGTTTACGCAATAGTTCATTTTGACCCTCGACTTGATAATTGCTGCTGGCTCACTAGGCTGCGATTGCTGCCAACTGCAAATTGCGTGGCTCCAAACTAGCCGCAAGAGAACATTATATCCTTGCACCTTCTTCCTCCACTGAAAAAACGAAAATTACCGGTTGAGGATGCATCGCTGTCAATACTGTCGGCTGGTCTTTAAGTTTATAGCGTCGTAAATGATCTCCTATATGTAATTTTATTAATACAAAAAAAAATAACTGAAACTTGCAGACCTTCATCACTTCTACTCACTGAAGAATATTACAGCTGAGACAACATATTTTACAAAGAATTACAATAGGATGAAAGAAACATTTCAATACATATAATACATTTATTAAAGTGTTGTTACACTTTGATACGCTTTTGTTTTTATTTTTTCAATTGTACAGTATAGTCATAAAGATGTCATTGTCAAAATGAAACCTATTCGAGCTAACTTTGGGCAGTAGATGCTGAACTGGTTGCCAGCCAATCGCAGGGCAAACCAAGACGATCAGCCATTCACACTCACAGTCTCAGCTAGGGTCAAGCTAGAGCAGGCGTGGGCAAACTACGGCCCGAGGGCCACATGCGGCCCGTTAAACGTTTTTATCCGGCCCGCCGAACTTGAAAAAAAAAATGAATACACCTTGTTAATGTTTTATTTTCTAAATACTGTGGTGTATCAAAGACATGCTTTTGTTCAATTTCATTCAAAATATATATATATATTATTTTTTTTTTTTTCTCAGATGAGGTGAGGTTACCAAAACACTCCATCCCATCTGCCCTTGATCCAGCCCCTCTGTCAAATTTTAGAACCCATTGTGTCCCGCCAATCAAAAAGTTTGCCCACCCCTGGTCTAGAACCTACCATGCATGTTTTTGGCAAAGTGGGTCAAAACCAGAGAAAAACCCACGTAGTCTTCATGCAAACTCCACACAGGAAGGCCGGCGCCGCAATCAATCCCATGACCTCTGTACCATGAGGCCATCATGCCCACCAGTCGTCCACCGTGCTGCCCTTGATTTATTATTTGTCTGAAGTGGAAATATTAGCGAATTCAATTCGTAAATATTCGAAACAATTTGCGATAATTTCCAAATGGTTAAAAATGTGTGAAACGCGATGTTTCACAATGGCATTTTGCCAATAGTTTAGCAGAGAAAAAGAACAGTGGGCGTGTCAATAGTAGTTGGTCCTAACAAACATGAGGGTGTGTGTGTGTGTGTGTGCGTGCGCGCACGTGTGTGTGTTGTTTGTAGGAGTGATAGACCATGTGACACGACGAAGCTCTCCTGTTCCGATCCTGACTGAGGTTATCGCCATGTCACATCGTCCTCGTGAGCTCAGAGACATCTGCCTGACGCTCTCGTATCTCCTGGATCTGGCTGCTATACTTCTTTTCAAATTTCAAGGCGCTTAGTCACTCTTGTCAGGAAGCCCGAAACAACCTGGGTGCCTCGGTGCCTTCGTTTTAATCCGTTGAATAATCAAATGACCTACGCCTGAAGATAATTTGCATTTTGGCTTGCGATGCAAAACATTCTACATCTGTCACATTTCAGTGCCAAATCATTCGCTTTTAATTTCAGAGGTAACCTTTAAGGTTAAGCGCAATCTTTCCGTGACACCTGTGAGTTTGTGTTGTTGTATTTTTTTAATTAATTTTTTTATTTATTTATTTATTTTTTTTTAGAATCAGTCAATCATTCATCGTTCATCCGTCTGCTGGGGCTCTCTTAGGTAAATGAACTTTAATTAGTCTGTTCATTTTTCAAATGTAAAGATTATTGTGCCTGTTGTCACATTATAATCAAACATTTTATTTATTTATTTATTATTTGGTTGATCTCAAAATATGCATCACAAGAGCTGACTTGGTGCCAGGATTTATTCGGATTTCAAATATTGCTCACATCTCACGGCTTACAATGGTGTGTGTGAAAATGAAGGTGATGTCTTCAGCCTTGATGTGCCGATGCAATACACTGAGGTCCTCAAGCAAAAATCGCATCAAAAAGGAAAAGTAAGAAGTCTAATTCAGGGCTGGGCAAACTTTTGGATTGGCGGGCCACAATGGCCTCTAAAATTTGACAGAAGGGCCGGACCAGGAGCAGATGGATGGAGTGTTTTGGTAACCTCACCTTGTCCGAGAAAAAAAATACATTTAATTTTAAATGAAAATGAACAAAAGTTTTTGAAATACCATAGTATTTAGAAAATAAAACATTAACAAGGTTTATTCATTTTATTTTTTTTCAAGTTCGGCGGGCCGGGTTAAAACATTTAACGGCCGCATGTGGCCCTCGGACCGTAGTTTGCCCACGCCTGGTCTAATTGCTCTTCGAAAATCTTTTTTCTTTTTTTTTTTATGCTTATAGTTTTTTTTTTTCTAAACAGCATATTTGCAGTGTTATCCTAAACTTTAGAATGCAAACTGGTTTTGTGACTCGTGTTTTTTTTTGTTTTTTTTTTAGTAAATGCTTGAAAGGGTTCTTTGAGTATTTGTCATAAACCAACTTACTCCAAGTTATATTACTTAACCGTTCTTGCAAGTTCACAATCATGTTTTTACTGATCCCAAACGTATTGCTAGCTAAACCGTGACGTTAGCTTACTTGCCTTTGTTAGTTTTGTCGCGATGAATTGTTGCGTCTTCATTCTGCGAGTTGCAAGCCACGTGTTTTGCCAACATCATTGAGAAAAATAATTGTTCATTCAAATTAATCATCTTTGGAGGTGCTCCCGTCGCTGTTTCCGTTTAGGTGGCAACACCTACACGTGGCGTTGACTGGGGTGCCAGCCAGCTGAGAATTAAACTTTCTTTCTTTCATTCTTTCAAGACCACACGAGCCACTGAGGAAGTAAATTCTTCACTACATCTAGAAGAGAAGCCCTTTCTTTCTCGGCAGCACTCTGAATTTGGTTGCATCACGGCTAAATGACCGTAATGCACTTTACTTTGGAGTCAGCCAGTCCTCCCTCTTTAGCGCCTCCAACTGGTCATAAATTTCAAATTTAACCGGCTCCCAGAGTACTTTAGAGTTCATTTTAAGATGCTTCGATTTGTCTTTAAATGTTTGTAATGGCCTCGCCCCAGCGTCTCTCTCCGAGCTCCTCCACCCCCGACGCGCCTGCCCGCTGCCTCAGGTCTGTGGACTAAATGGTGATTGAGATGCCGAGGACTAAGTGCAGCCTCAGGGTCGGGATCGCACCCTTTTTGTTGTCGGCCCCTCCGTGTCCACTTTTAAAACTGGTTTGAAGACAAGTTTTCATTCTTTGGCTTGCGGCTCAACGTGAGATAGTGGCTGTTCTGCTGTTCTTCTGGTATCCCCGGTAAATGTGTTTTGATCGGTGTTCAGATTTACTGCTAATTTTTATTACACTATAAAGTGCTTTGTGTCTTAGCTGTTGTGAAATGCGCTTTATAAATAAAGTTGGGTGGTATGGAATTGTATTTTGATATAGAGTGGTGCCAAGGCATACAAGTGATAAAACGTACACATTTTGTGAGTTCTTTCCTCTTGATGATTGGCACAGATGGCAACAAGGTGGTGAGTCAGGGGTGGGAAAACCTTTTGATTGGCGGGCCTCAATGGGTTCTAAAATTTGACAGAGGGGCCGGACCAGGAGCAGATGGATGGAGTGTTTTGGCAACCTCACCTCATCGGAGAAAAAAAAAAATACATTTAATTTTAAATGAAAGTGAACAAAATTATGACAACAATATATGTCTTTGGCACACCGCAGTGTATAGAAAATAAAACATTAACAAGGTTTATTCATTTCATTTTTTTCAAGTTCAGCGGGCCAGATTAAAACATTTAACGGCCCCATATGGCCCCCGGGCCGTAGTTTGCCCACACCTGCGGTGAGTGATAGTTGTCGTTTTTGCAACGGAAATATGTGGACAAAGAGCATTGATTTTATTTTTTTTTTAAATCAAACTGCTAAAAGTTTTCTCCAAAAATGTTCATTTCCCGAGCCCAAACGCAATGGTGCTTTGTGATTGGTCCACACCGCCAGTGGTGCCACTCGGAGAAAATCAGTGCGCTTAAGTAAATTAAGTTACAACCAGAACAAATTTAATTTGTTAGTCAAAGTACCACAGTAAATGTTCTTCTCATGTTTAATGCCGTATGTGCTCAATCAAGGTTAAAAATAAACATTTATGGACTCCATGAGCTGAAGTCTCAGAAATGTGTTTGAGGTCACACAAAATGGATATACGCAAGTCTCACGTACGTTTTTTACCAAGTGTTCTTTTTAATTGTGACTTTTGAGATTCCACAGCAGCCTACTTGACACTTTCGTACAGACGCGACGACAACCCCGTGACGATGATCATCATTATAAATCCTGGCAACACCCAACACTCGCGTGCAGAAAGAAAGGAACGGACTTGCTTTCTTTCGTAATTGCTGAATTTCACTGGCGTGTGTCGTAGTTCCGCGCTAACTGACAAGCACGGCTAATATCTCTTGAGGCATCATTCCCCAGCCGGTGCACAACGTAGAAACCCATGTGATGGAGAACAGGGTTGGAATGTCAAACTGAAGATAACATCTGAAAACCTCCATCCAGCCCCACTGTCACATGTGCAAAGACACCAAACCCAGGTAAAATATTTGAAGGTGACTTTGTATCATTTCCAGATCTATTAGCATGAATAGTTGTCATGCCTTGCTGAGGCCCTCCCTTTTTGTTTTTCAATTTAAGCAAAACTTACCGCGTGTGCGTTCAGTCACCTTTTACTCGCCCGGGCTATATAATGTACCGGTCCTCGGGAGAAAAGCGCCTCGTCCGTGCGGCGGTGACCAAATTCACCGTTGCGTTAGTGCTGTTGAGAGTTGTGTGTCATGCATTGCACAACCTTTTTTTTTTTTCAAGGCGAAACGATCATTGTTCGTTTAAGGCTTGATTTTGGAACACAGGCACTATTGTGGCATGTTGTAACACTTGTGTGCACAGAAAATGTGAACGGAACAAAATCCATTTGTAGATGTGTGTGCTAACCTGATGGGGCGTTATAAAAAAACGTTTCCGACTTTCCACAGCAATTCATGTTTCCCAACAGAAGTCCTCTTGTGTTTAATGACACTGAGTAATATGACACACATTTTAAGAGCAAGTATGCGAGTCGTGGTATTGCCTTATAGCAGTTACCTCTCAATGTGTCACGCGGGCGTCACGTGAAGAATTGTGACTGTATAGCTGGATTTATTGTCGTCTTGATAGATCTGCAGCCAGGTCAATATCACAATCAGCGTCCACCACAGCAGTGATAAAGAAGGTCCCCGAGCATCTGCACTTCCCGAGAGTCCTCAGGAAATTCAACCTGGACAAGAAGCGGCTGCTGGCCTTCGACCACTCGTCCATCGAGAGCCTGCAGACGTACTGCGTCTCTACCTGGTACGGCGGCTGCACTGAGGCGGACAAAGTGAGTCTCCAGAGGACAGTCAAAAGAGCGCAGAGGATTATTGGCTGCCCTCTCCCCTCCCTGTCGGACATCTACACCACCCGGTGCCTCAGCAGAGCTCTCAATATCATTATAGACGATACTCACCCGAGCTCACACCTGAGCCAGAAGCTGCCAGCATTTGTGGATGATTATGCTATTTGGCTTTGGCTTCATAAAGTAGTGTTTTGACTTGTATTATATAATAATATAATAAATATTATTAGGGCTGTCAAAATTAAAGCGTTAACTCAGGTGATTAATCGAAATTTTTTTAACTCAGTTAAATATTTTAACTCAATTAACTCAGTTTGATTTAATTCAAAAATAATTTGCATACTTTGCAAATATTGCGCCATATTAGCTGTACATCTGTAGCAAGTCTCAGAACAAAACACTGTGTTTAAGTTACCCCTAGGCCTTGCAAACCAACACTGCTGGAGTGTGGCACTTTTGGGCTGTTTTGAGAAATGTTTCGGAGAAAAATGCGTGTGAAGATATCTCCATTTCAATCGTATTCAAGAATCAAAGAAATCTATTCAAACAGTCTTTGAATTAAATATACTTCATATTGAGTGATTTGGCATCAATGCCAAGATATTATTCCAGTAAATATCTGTTACAAGCTTTGCAAAAAATTGTAGCTGAAAAATGAGATTAATCGCGATTAATCATGGAATATTTTTTTTGCGATTAATTAGTTTAAAAAATTCATCACTTGGCCAAAGTTCTCACTGACGCTCACAAACTGGCCCTGGCTAAAAGTGCATGTTGCTTTGAAACGTTAACTCATTCAATACCATTGACGGCTTAATACTTCAAAGATCCATTTTTTTACTGGGTTGGTCGTGAATGAGTTAAAAAAAAAAAAAAAGAAAGACCACCTCCAGGGTTTGCCAATGCGGTGTCTGCAAAAATGTGACTTCAAAAATATTTTGGAGCGAACAGTGAGCCACCCAGTCATTCGACTCTTTCCACTGAGCCACAACAGAGTGACATACCGATATGCCACCTTTAAAAACAGACGGCATCCTTTGATGCTTCCACCCACCAAATAATTAGCTGGCAATTGCAGCTGTTAATAATTTTTAAAAAAATACTTTATAAACTCCCCAGAAGGAATACTTCTCCGTTATTTTTTGTTAATGGAAAATTAAAGGCTTGGCTTATTTATTTATTTATTTTTTTTTTTTTTTTATAGTTTTGCAACTATAACAATGTGTACATGTTTTTTTTTCTCCTTGCAAATGTACAACGTGAAACATTCTTTGTTCACAAATTGGTGAAACTTGCCCCATCCTTGCTTGTGATCAATTGCGCCAAGGAAAGTCTCAATAGGCACCTTATGGAGATAACGACTCCGTAGCCGTTCGGTACTTGTCCACATCCATCGCCTCCATCCGTCCCCCCCAGTTGACCACATGTGTAACATTAATAATAGCAAAACAAGTTTTCGCATCCACCTGATGTGAAGACACGAGCTTCTCAGAGACGCGGCTTATGTAATATATCGAAGAATGAGCGCATATAGGAAACAGATATGATCTGGAATGTTCCCAATGTCACAAACAAAACCAAGTTCCCTAACACATGATGAATGCTTCATCTGTAATCTCGAAATCGTGATGTCGCCCAACAGCGCCTTTTTTTTTTTTTTCGTAGTAGTCTTACACATACAGCAAGTACACACGTGAATGGATTCTCTCCTACACATGCGGCAGTCCACATACAAAGTCCTGTCGACGAGAGACGGATTAAATTACGAGCTCGTGCGATGGTCGTAACATCACGTTAAATTACACACACCCAGAAACACGCTCACACTCAAAACGGACATTGGCTGCCTGTTTCATTTACTTTGAGATAAAATTGTTAATTAAGTAAATTGTTCATCATTTATTTCACATTTAAAGAATGAACACGATTAAATCAAGAACAAAAACAAATGAATACGTAAACTGTGAATATGCATCGACTGCCGTTTCAAGTTGTAATACCACCATTCGTGACTAGATGGCAGACGCTTTGGTGTGTCAAAAATGGCTTATTTCCTCTGATGATCAAATTGTCAGTCAGTCACAGGCCCCACCAAGTCAAATTCGACAGTTTTTGTTCTGCTGTTCTTCAGCTTTCTACTGTATATGTCTTTATCTGTTTCAATTTGTGTTCTAATTTCCTGCTAATTTTGATGACACCATATGGAAAGCGCTTTGTTACAGCTCCAGCGGTTGTGTAATGCGCCCTAAAGCTGGATTGTATTGTATTATGTTTGTCTCAAGCGCTTTGTTGTTTGGTTAGGATAATGGATCTTTTATATATATGTTGAGCAATGCACGATCAAAAAAAAAAAAATACTAATATACTCATTTACTACCATTGACGGATAAAGACGTCAAAGATCCATTTATTTATTTATTTTTTTTTACTCGGCAGGTAGTGAAGGAGTTAAGCACGTATATTTTGCACAAATGCACGGATTTTGTTTCAAATTTAAAGTGGTCATATTTGTCAATCATCTTGGTTGGGAGTGGATGCTCCTGTATGGCACTGATTAAAAATTAAAAAAAAAAAAAAGTTTGGGCCCCCTCCAGAATTTAAGTTACCTATGCATGCTCTGAACTGTCAGTCGGTGTCAATTTTACCTGGAATAGTTTTAATAGACTAAACCTATTTATATAAGCTGTACTACACTGATTAAAAAAAATCAATGCAAGTAAATCCTATTAGTCATTTAATTAAATTAACCATAAAAAATATGAAGAAAATTGAGAAAGACTAATGATAAAATGAAACAATTTTCTGTGTGAAAATCCTTTCCATATTTAAAAAACAAAATAATTGAAAGAGATTTTCTTTTTTGCCGCGTAATGTTCCGCTGTTACAGTATAAATTGTAGAAGGTTTTATTTATTCTGCATACTGCTTATTTCCAGTGCAAGCGTAACAGTATATCTTGCTCCATAATTTAAGGAATCGACTCTTGTTTAGTGTTCATTTTTCCTGCAGATCTTCCTGTTTTGTAAGGAATGTTGCCTACCTTGATACAAATGCACAACTTCGAGGCAAAGGAGTGGTGTACGTGCTCTTAGGTGAGGTATGCACCTGTCCATGTGTCTGTGAATCGAGGAGAGCACGAAGCAGGACACACCCCCCTCCTCGAGTCTCCTCATAAATACACCTGCTGTGATGTTGCAGAGGAGGCACAGTGAGCTGAGCATCATCGGGTCTGATCACCATGGGGAACTGCTGCGAGGCCATTTGCAATGTCCGCAAGAACACCAACGTGCGGGTCAGTCTGCCGGCGGTCTGCTTCGTGTGGCAGTTTGCTATGGTTATCCTCTTTGGAGTGTTCATCCGCTACGATGACGAGTCGGACGCTCACTGGGAGGAATTCAAAGAGGCTAATAACATCACAAGCGATATTGAGAATGACTTCTATTTCAGATATCCGAGTAAGTGTATTTTTTTTTTTTAATTGTTATTATTTTTGCTGCAGTAATGTCATTTTTTATTTTTTTTTGGACATTGTTTTTGAGTGTTGACAATTCTTTATTTATTTTTATTTTTTTTATATTTTTGATATATTTTTTTCATTTTGTTCATATATATCCTTTCATTTTCATGTGTAGAAAAAGTTAAGATGCATATATTCATCAAATGGAAAAAATCAATTAATAATAAAAATGTCTTGGGCATTCAAATGGATTTCACATTCTTCAATATAGGAAATAATAATTAATAAATTCAATACTAATAATACAAATTGGATATTTTTCAATCATGTGTCATTATCCTATTGTACATTTTTTAAATTACTGAATTGTAATCAAATATATTTGAAATGATGATAATGACAATAATTAATTATTATAATTATTGCAAAGTCATAAATAGAATGTGTTTCCGCAGTTGACACAAAATTCATATTTCCCCAGCAAATGATTGACACTGTCGGCCACGCCTTCTGTCGATGATGGAATGATCTGACTTGGTCAGGTGGTTTAAAAAAAATGCAAACTCCCCTTTGAAAGGGTACGTCAGAAATAACCCTCGAGCTATGGAAGCCTGTTTTTGCACCACCTGCCCCCCCCCAAAAAAAAAGAAATAGATATAATTTAAAAATATATTTATTCATTATTTTTGCTGCCGGAATCTGGACATGTTTCTGCCAATAATAAAAATATATGGAAAAGTAAACAAAAACGAAAAAACAAAAATCTCTGTTCTCTGAATGTTGCACAGCAGTTCAAAACTCAACATGGACACCATTTGTTCATTTCTAGGTTTCCAGGACGTCCACGTCATGATCTTCGTTGGATTCGGCTTCCTTATGACCTTCCTGAAGCGTTACAGCTTTGGTGGAGTGGGCTTCAACTTCCTGATCGCCGCCTTCGGCCTGCAGTGGGCTCTCCTCATGCAGGGCTGGTTCCACGCCCTCGACCCAAAAACTGGAAAAATCACCATCGGCGTGGAGAGGTGAGAGGAATGCTTTTGAGCTTTAAGAGCAGGACCTTCAAGTTTGGCAACTGGGTGCATTGTCAAAAAGAACATTTCCTGTTTTCGGAATGTTTCTCACAGCTTGATCAACGCTGACTTCTGCTGCGCCGGCTCTCTGATCGCCTACGGTGCCCTCTTGGGTAAAGTCAGCCCTGTCCAGACGTTGGTCTTCACCTTGTTTGGTGTCACGCTCTTCGCTGTGGAGGAGTACATCATCCTCGACCTCCTTCACGTGAGTCCGCGAGGACAATCATATAGCAAAATAGTGTGTTGGTTGGAGGCCATTTTGTATTTTGTGCTGTCGCAAAACGGGTACATCGGCATATTCGAGTGTAGTGCAGACAAGACCAGTACCTCTCAGTAGCATGCGTTACGGTTACACCCAGGCAAAACACACTCCGCACACCAATGCAAACTTCAACCACAAAAACAAAAGCCTTTTTCAAATAAGACCTGCCAATCAAAATGATCTTTGTCAAGGCTAATGTTTTTTAGACTGCAGTTTTACTTTTTGAAGCGGCCAATGAGTGTATACACAGGTGGCTTGAGACACTTTTCAGTCATGGGATGTCGCTTTGAACTACAGGATAGATAGTCAACGCAAGTTATTTCGCTCCCAGCAGCAGTTTGGCAGATGGTGAGCGTTTATTCAAAGAGAAAGCTTGAAATGATTTCATGGCACTTTCTGTCGGACCGTACAAGCGGACTCAAAAGAAAACAAACCTTATTGCATGTTGCATATTTAAAGCAACCACATAATTTTCCTTCACAAATGTCTGCTCGCTTAATGTTACCTCACTAATTGCCATAGACAGGCGAATGAAACTTGCATTAATGTCACGGTGTTGTAAACCTTTCAGCAAGAGATATTTGAACATAAATGATGATGCAACACATGTAGACTTGACGGTCTACGGATACGCAGAAGCAATCGCTAGCAATGGGCGCAATCTTTTTATCGCCAAATTTCTCACTTTTTAAGGAGACTGAAAAAAAAGTGTGTGTTTTTTTTATTTATTTATTTATTTTTTTAAGTGCGTCTTTATAAAGTACAATATTATAGAGTACTAGTTTTTCTAATAAATAGATTATACACGATTTCTTTCTCGTTTTTTGGGGGGGGACTTTGGAACGCATTAGTGGCGTTTCCATTCACTTCAATGGGGAAAGATGATTTGAGGTTTTTTTTTTTTTTTGTGTAATGAGTCTCATCTCAGGATGAAGCACCACTGAACTTCCATTTCCAATGCTGATATGAATATTTTCAACAGTGCAGAGACGCGGGGGGCTCCATGGTCATTCACGCCTTCGGGGGATATTATGGTCTGGCCATCTCGTGGGTTCTGTATCGACCAAAACTTGACCTAAGCAAACGTCTGAATGGATCTGTGTACCACTCGGATGTGTTCGCCATGATCGGTACAATTCTTTTCTTAATGAAAAAAAAAAAAAAAAGTCCCAGCAACTGACGTCTGTCTTGTTTCATCTCACAGGCACATTGTTCCTGTGGATGTTCTGGCCCAGTTTCAACTCGGCCATCACAGACCACGGCGCCGGTCAGCACAGAACGGCCATCAACACTTACATTGCGTTGGCGTCGTCGGTGCTCACCACCGTCGCCATCTCCAGCTTGTCGCAAAAGAGAGGAAAACTGGACATGGTAAGCTTCAGGAGTTCAAAAAAAAAATTAAAAATACATGAGCAAGTCCTGACTAACGTGAGTGTTCACCTGATAGGTGCATATCCAGAACGCCACCTTGGCTGGTGGCGTTGCTATGGGAACTGCGGCTGAGTTCATGATCATGCCCTATGGAGCGCTCATTGTGGGATTCCTCACGGGCATCATCTCGACTTTCGGCTACCTTTTTGTTTCGGTGAGCTTGTCGATCTGACTGTAGTCTCACTTCACTTCACTTTTTTTTTTTGGGGGGGGGGACTAGATAGGTCATGTCATGGTCATGTACATGACACAATTTTCTTTCCAAAAAATATGAATTGTCCTACTTTCGCCAGGGAAAAAAACTGCAAAGCACACATTTTTTTCAATTTTTGCTAAAACAGTCATTTAAGTTTGAGCAACTTTAAAATATAAATTATTGACATTTATGGAAACATGTCAACAAAGCAAGCCAAATGTTTGCGCCAAAACAATTTGCTGAGTTGCTTTACTCCAATTAGTTCAGTCAAATTTTATTTCTTTGTTGAAAATGTGGGAAAGCCAATTTTTCACATTAGCAAAACTGAAGATATTTAGTTGACTTGCCCAACATAAACTTTCTTCGAAGTTTGTTGTCTTGGAATTTTTAGTTCAGCCAACTTTTTTTTTTTAAGCGCGTTTTGGAAACAGTCTTCCATATCTACTAAACTGACACTTGGTCCTAAAATTATTTCATTGCTCTTATTTCAAATGCCTAGAAATCTTGCAGAAACTCTGATTTCATCTCATCTGTGTTGAGATCAGCACCTTCTGAGCTACATTACTGAGATATAAACAAATTAATTAATTAATTAATAATAAATCATTCATTAGGAAAAAAAAACAACGACAGTTGAATTGACATCTATGATTAAGATGTTACAACTAGTGATGGGAAAATGAAGCTTCAAATTTGCTTCATGAACCAGTTGTTGTATTTTGGAGTCCTGTAGATGGCACTGTTGCTTTAAATAAAGGGTTTAAGAAAAAGAAGTCAATTCAGTGTGCTTTCAGCCCATCGTTGAACCGAGAGTGCCCTCTACTGGAGTCCAAAAATACTACAACTGGGTCATGAAGCAGATTAGATGTTTCATTTACTCATCACTAGTTGCAAAATTAATCATTAGCTATTTTAATATATCTACCGATTGCTGATGAATGCCCTTGTCCAGTGGTTTACATGCGCAGTAATAATAACACATTTACTGTTTTCCACTCTCTCAGCCCTTTTTGGAAAAGTACCTGAAGCTGCAGGACACATGTGGCGTCCACAACCTGCATGCTGTACCGGGCATGCTTGGCGGCTTTACTGGCGCAATTGTTGCTGCTGCCGCCACCGAAAGTGTCTACAGCCAGCAGGGGTAGGCAGCTTGCACACTCGCAGTTTCATCGGAGAATCACATCATGTATTGAAATATTCAATAGCCGAGAGTGATGACGTAACTTTGTGTTGTTCCTCCAGACTGATAGACACCTTTGACTTTGAAGGCAAGTTTAAGAACAGGTCTGTGGGCACGCAGGGGGGCTTCCAGGCTGCTGGCACATGTGTGGCGATCGCTTTTGGGCTCGTTGGAGGAGCACTTGTTGGTGAGTCCAAATCTTTATATGTAGTTGTTTAATGCCGTTGTTTGCAAACTTTTTACATTTAAATTAAATTTTAATTGTTGAATTAATTTATTTAAATTACTTGAAGAAATTTTATGGGCTCAATAAACGTTGGAAAACACAATTTAAATCGAATTTTTTATAGGAGCACAAAGTATGCTGAAGCCGCAATGTCTTGAAAGCTAAAAAGCTAAATTAGAGTATGTGAACATTAGTTGATTGTGTCGCTTCATTTTGTTCGTCCAGGTGTCATCCTCAGAATCCCAATCTGGGGCGACCCTGCTGATGACAACTGCTTCGACGATGAAGTCTACTGGGAGGTGAGTGCGCTTTTCTACCGCCAGATGGCGCTTTTGCTCCGTGATCGGTCTGTGGTATCGCTCGGGATGGAATGCTGCAGATGATAAATTTGCTTGCGTGTTGGGATTTTGCAGGTCCCCGAGGAAGAGGAGGGCATCCCTCCGGTGTTGGAGTACAACAACCACATGATCAACAAGCAAGACCTGTAAAGTCACTCTTCTTAACTTGAGCTGCTTTGTAAACTCCTTCCTCACAGGAAGTCTGATTCTATGTATTTTCTTATTTCTTCTTGGCAGATCTGAGTCCAATTTCTCTGTGGAGGAGAGCTAGTCGCACAGTGGATGATCCCAAAGGACTTGACAGAACAATAAAGAAATAGTTTGAACAAGATGGACACTTTAAGTTGCTTCGGACTAAGGAACACCTGACAGAGAATTGGTTAAGTTGTGAAAAGTGGTGTTTGCGTGAGTCGCAGAAATGCGTGTGCGTGTGGAAATAATGTGCGTGTGCGCGCGTGTGTGTGCGTGTGTGTGTGTGCGTGATGAACCGAATGAAATACTTCCATGCGTGGCAAACACATCTCTTCCCCTTTATGACTGCAATGTCTTGCATCTTTGTATTATTATTTCTATCAAAAGGTATTTGTAGAAAATATTACGGTATATGCACTTGTAAATTGTAGCTTTTTGTTCCTTTCAATTGAATTGAAGGTGTTTGTAAGAAGTGTGTATAGTTCCTTGTCGCATGCCGTACTTGTTGAGGTGACTCAAGTTTTAATCACTGTAATATTGATGTGTTTTTTGTTCTGTTCCAAATTTTCGAATCATTTGTAAACGCAAATTAAACATGTGACATCATTTTATTTATGTTCTTTGTTTCTTTGAACTGCTCATACTCATATCGTATTTAATAATGTAATAAATAATTCATTCATGTATTGAATCCATGGATACCTGAAATACAAATAATAATCATAAAAAAACTAATAAAATACAAAAATGACCTTCAAAAAGCCACATATTGGCAACAAATACAAAATACCAACATATAAATTTAAATAAAAAAATAATAATAATTTAAAAATATCAACCTGTTTTTCCACATTTCACGGCGAGGTTCTGGTCCTCATTAACCGCGATAAACAAGGGATTACTGTAAACATTTATATGAAGGTTGGCACGTTTATATTTTTACAATTTTGGACCTGATTCTATGAGGTTGACTTTAAAGAAGTCAAAGCAAAATGGAAACTAACTAGAATTAATATTAATAACACTGTTGTAACCTTGGTTGTACTATGCAAAACTGTTCCATCAAAGATTTGCACATTGTACTTAATTTTAACAATCAGTGTGAAACACATCACGCCACACTTTGCATTATTATTATTATTATTTTTTTTTTGTCTGCCCGCATTTATGCTGGCTGCGTCAGAGACGGCTCATGTCCCAATTTACAAGTTTTTTTAGATGCAGTCGTCTGGATGATTTAAATTGGCCGATAGTAAACAAAAAACAAAAATAGATGTTACAACTATTTAATGTCCCAGTTAAATTTTATTGTTTATATTTATGTTTATATTGTTGCCTAACCAAAGTCAATTCATCTTAATGCGAACATGCAATGGAAACGTAAACGAGGCTTAAGTATACCGTAGCATCAGTGTGATGGCGTAACGTCCCTATTGTACTATTTTCCTTATTAAAAAAGAAAAAACACATGACAACATCTCCTGGAGGTGACTGCTTGCGTTCTTTCTTGCTGGCTTGATTGTGATGGTAACGAGGTACGAACGGGTCAGTCAGTGGGGTCATTTCCTGACCAATGGGGTGTGACTTAATGAACTCAATGCACAAGGAGGACATGTGCTGCGTGTCACCGCGAACGTCCCGATGGGGTCAAAGCCATTAACTATCATCTTGTTATTTAAGGTCACAGAGGTCAAATGTTTTATTGACCCCCGTTTATCTACTTCTTGTTTTCTATGTTTGTATGTGGCGGTAAGAATAGGCATTGTCTGTTTTAATTTTCATAGTATATGTCCATATCTTACTATAAATTTATGATGTTTTGGTGTGAAATTACTCACAAACCGAAGCTACACAAAATTGATAGTTTTATACCAGGGTGGGCAAACTTTTTGATTGGCGGGCCACAATGGGTTCTGAAAATTTGACCGACCAGGCGCAGATGGATGGAGTGTTTTGGTAAAAAAATACATTTAATTTTAAATGAAAGTGAACAAAAGGGCTACAACAAAATATGTCTTTGAAAAACCAGAGTATTTAGACAATAAAACATTAACAAGGTTTATTCATTTAGTTTTTTTTCAAATTCGGCGGGCCGGATTAAAACGTTGAACGGACCGCATGTGGCCCCCAGGCCGTAGTTTGCCCACAGCTGTTTTGTACGAAAAAGAACACACCTATAGAGATAACAATATTCAGTCAGAAAAGTTTTTAGTCTGCTGATAGTCTGTTTTATTGTACTGTATTCATGACCCACTTTATTTGCGATCATACGAAAAAATGTAAACGTTTTTTTTTTTTTTTTTTAAACCAAATAAGCACTGCATAATAAATTCCACCATCAATCCACAGTAGAATTAATTCACCAATATGTTTTCCAACGTATTACTTTCGATAATGTGGATGATCGTTTAAAAAAAAAAAAAAATTCTCATCCATATCTTGTGTGATGCCAAATGAACCAAAGGAATCAACTATTTGACACCTCTCTTGAAAATCCTTGTTATAAAATCTCACAATTTGACAAGAGTTCCCAATGTGGAGCCCAGAGGGGGAAAAAAACCCACAGTTGCTTCGAACCTTTTCTTCAACTTAATCAGCTTCTTTATTTGCATCAATAAGTATTGAAATTGGATTGTATGAGGCAGGAAGTGAGAGATGTTTCTCCTCAGTGATTTTAGCCAGAGAGGACCTTTTGAGAATTATATTAGCCTGCCGAGAGTGTTTGTGAAACCACTTGGTCTGCTATTGTCCTCCTGGGACTGGCCTCCTCTGAAAGACTGCAGAAGCCCTGTAATCAGATTAAAGGCTACTGGGCAGGGGAGGGGGGGGGGCGTTGAGGAATAGCCGAGATGCTGTGGAAGTCCTCTGACCGGTACCTGCCATTGAAGTGGAGGAGAGGGGCTAAATAACGCAGCAGGGGGTAGGAGGCGGGAGCCAAGCTGGAGGGACAAATTGGCCTGTTGTTGCAAGGGGATAATGGAACAATGAAGGAGGGGAGGATAATCAGTGCATGTAGACTTGGAGAGAATAGGTGCAATGGGGAAAGGAGGAGAGTGGAGAACTCCAAAGCTGTGGCTTCATCCCACCCTGCCCCGGCAATTATATCACCTTTGTGAGCTGATTGGAGCGCTCTGCGCCGTCCATCTGGGCTCCACCCGTATTTACTCAGTGAAGAGCACTTTGAAAGTGGATCGCATAAAACTTGTTGGGTTTTTTTTTGTTTCGGAGATAGTGCAGTTATTATAAAAAGTCTTCACACCCCTGTCCAAATGACTGCTTATCTAAAAAGTGCACAATTCAACAGATTTTTATGGGGGGGTAAAAAAAAATAAAAAATCAAGATGAGAAGAAAAAATGAACAAGAATAATAATGTAGTTGCACAAGTATACACACCCTCTTGCAACCATAATGTGTTTGGTAGATTTTGCTGTGGTCTGCAGAAACCAAAGTTCTACTTTATCTACCAAAAGGATAAATGGCTCTGATAATAGATTGTGTGGAGTAAGTCTGGCACAAATGCAAAACTGCTCATAAGCTGCGGACTACACCATATCCACAGTGAGGCATGGCGGTGGCAGGAAGTTGCTTTGGGTTTGTTTTTCTTCCGCTGGAACTGGGGTCTTGGACTAGGAGGAGGAAATTGTGAATAATTCCAAATGTGCCATCTGAAAACCTCAAGATAAAACCCACAAAGAAAAATTTTTAAAAAGCATGCATTAACCGATCTTTACTTTGGGGTTTATCAGAGGCACTTGAAATTGAGTGTGTACTGACTCTTACTTAATTAGTTTAAGAATGCTATCCACGTTACAGTAAGGTGTGCATAATTGTGCAACATAATTTCAATAGTTGATTTTTAACTCTCCTCTTACAAAAAAATAAAAATAAAAATAAAAATAAAAATAAAAATAAAAATAAAAATAAAAATAAAAATAAAAATAAAAATAAAAATAAAAATAAACATAAAAATAAAAATAAACTAGCAAACAAACAAACAAACAAATAAATAAATAAATTCAGTATGGAATATTGGAAAAATATTTGAAAGGATATATATTGATATCAGTTTTTAATTACAAAAACTTTGACATTTGAGCAGGGGCGTGTTGATCCACCCCAAATCATATTCTTCACATTTTCTGCTTTGACATTGGCACACAAACTACACCTGTATGCAATATACTTATATGCAATAGGATGTGAAGTTATGTTAAAAAAAAAAACTCTGATAGAGAAGTTTGTGATGATTAGGCGATTATTAGATGGAAAAAAATTGAGATTTTCAAAGTGTTAGGTCAATGTGCAATATATTACGTGTTCATATTTCTGGAAGGGTGAAGGTTCATTTACAGTCTTGTTGAAGTATTCTAGAAAAGAGCAAGCCCACTATTTGTTCTCAGTGTGTCCTCGGTGCAGAAATGCAGTGGATTCAATAAACACAACAGTAAACATTGTCAACTTGTTTTTATGTCAATCTAGGGACATTTTTGTTGTTGCTACACATGTGTGCCTACTGAAGTGTGCTGTTAATATAACACACTATACTTCAAAAGTGCCATTCTGTATAATGTTAAGAGAAATAATAATGTCACACTAGAGGGCAAAAGTTTCATCACGTGCACATGAAGCGCAGTGACAGAGAGATGGCAGTAAATTCTCACTCAACATCGCAACAACGGCCAATGAACGCCAGCCACAAAGACGTGGAGGGAAGAAATGAAAGAAAAGGAGAGCTGATGATTCTCTTGGGGGTGTTTGGGTGAAAAGCAACAGCATATGTATTGTGGGAGGCCCTGACTCGCCACCCTGGAGAGCGCCCTGTTCCCACGGTTTGCTCAACAAACAAATGTACCCCAAGAATCCCCCCCCCCTCCGCATTACACACACACATACACACACGCACACACTACCGCCATGCACCGCACGCAGGGTGATGTCATTAATTACCATCAAAATGAGCATGACAGCAAGCAAGTGTGCGTGTGTCTGCCAGCGAGGCTTTGTGTGTGTGGATGTGAGTGTGCGTATGTGACTATGAAAGACAGAGAGAGAGAGAGAGAGAGAGAGAGTGCGAGAGAGAAGGGGGCAACGTAAGGGAATGAAAAAGAAAGACACCATTGTCCTTTATGAAATAAAGAAATCTCCAGTGAAGCAAAAATGGAGCAAATTCGTGCATCTCTGAGAGCGAGCTGGCCTGTCACGTCTCGTCAGAGTCTCACAAAACATGATGTGCGCACGTTGCCCGGGTGTGTGAGAGACTTCAGGGGCATCACTCAGGGTTACCTCTCACACACTGAAGAAATGCTCGCACAAAATTTACTGAAATGCTCGCATACACACGACTGGCGGCGCTCTCACACATTAGTAAAGCACTCTCATGCAAATGACTGGCAATGCTCTCATAAAACTACCGGTAACGCTCTCATGTGTACTGAAACACTTTCATACATACAACTGGAATGTTGTAATACATTATATTATAGTTAAAAAAAAAAAAAAAAAAAAATTCCCATAATGATTTTTTTTTAAATGCTGAAACTAGCTGAAAAATAAAATCTTACGTTTATATAGCTAACGAAAAATAACTAAAGTTATAGCGAAAACGACTTTCGTATTTGTAAATATCATGCATGAGCTTTTGGATTTCATTTTAAATGTATCCATTTTGGTATTACTGCACGTCCATACAAAAGAAGGAACGTCCAAAAGAAGGAATGTCAAACAGTCATATGAGAATTGTAGTTTACTTTATTACACAATAATTAGCGGCCTTTTTATTTATTTATTTATTTTAGTTTATTTTTATTTTTCCATAAAAAAAACTAATACTAAAACTATTAGTTACTCAACAAAAACAAAACATTTTCGAAAAAAAATACAACTAATAAAACCCAACAAACCTGCTGTAAAAACTAATTACAATTACCTGATTTTGAAAAAAAAAATTCAAAACGAAATAAAACTGACTATTACAAAAAATGTAAAACTATTACAACGCTGATACATACTAAAATGAACTAAAATTGAAATGCTGACATGCACAACTGAAATATTTTCAGCTCTCATTCACAACCAATATTCATATGAGTCAATGAATATCCAAGGAACTGATAAATTGCGCTTAACTTTGCCTCTTGTTGGTGTAAGATTCCATCAAGGATGTGTTTTGGTTGTCTAATTAAAAGAGAATAGGACAATCCAACCGGGTGGGCCTCACTCCCCTCTGCTTGTGCACTGAAGCCGACCCAGGATGAAGATTATTGTGCCACGTATGAATGCATGGGATGCCATCTCATCAAGGTTTGCGCTGATAATTGTGAGGATTTGATCTCCAATAGGTGGAAAGAAACTGTGTTAATTAGAAGCTTTGATTAGGAAGCCATGCAAAGAGAAACAAACATGTGCTTTGTTTCCTTGAACAAATATCTGCTTTCAGGGATTTCTGTAGCCCAGCAGCAGGGAAGTTTTTTGTTTCACAAATGTCTGTCTTCGGAAAATATTCATGAATGCCTCTTCCTGCAGACTCAGCCGTCAATCAGCCAGTATACTGACACAACAACACATATTTATATATTTACGCCTTCAGAAATAAAAGAAATGAACATTCGGTATCACCTTCTATTAATAGTTGGCATAAACACAATCAGGTTTTTCATAATTGTGTAAACATAGCAACACTCTGAAAAAGTAATTCATGCCTCCATTTAATTTTACTAACTATTACATTTCTTTGGCATTTAAATCCAGGATGATGATGATGTAATTTTTGAGAGGATTTCATCGTGTGGTTGTGCACCAAAAAATAAATCATTCATAATGCAAATTAGCAAAATATAGGACTTTGTTTGAAATAATGTCAGGTCTTAACTGTGTAACATTTGACCTTCTTGAAGGATAAAGTGAAATTTAGGATGCCATCAATGTGGCACGAGTGTGCATCCAGTATTTTATTTCCAGCAGATGGTGCCAAAGTTGAAATGATGCTTTTAACCGCACAAGCAAATTACAGTAGGAAGCAGAGGTTGGGATTTTTGTAAACTATTTGAAATTTATTAAAATATTCTCTGACCTAAGAACTAACGAGACCCAATAAATGACTCCACATTCACGATTAAAATACAAAGATTAAATTGAACTGAACTTTTTTTTTTCAAAACTGTCAATAATTATTTCATTAGGTTTTGATAAAACTAGAAAGAATCATTGGGTGATTTTGCGGCAGGTGAACGTACACCTGTAATGTGTCAAATCTCCTACAGGGGGTGCTGTAGCACCCATGAGAAGCGCCCGTTCGTCTGCATGGAGGCCACAAGTGGCAGTTTCTTGCATGTTACAACGAATTGATTTCTAAAACAACTTAATGATAAATAAAAACCCATAAACATGATTTTCATAAATTAGATTCTTAACAGATTTAATTAAGTTATTTTAGTGAAAAAAAAAACCCCATTCCAACAGGATGTTTGTTACCCTCAGGTTTGTCTTGCGCCATCAAAAAGCAGCACAATAATAAGAAAAAAAATCGTCCTAATTATATGGAATTGTGGCTTATTATGCTGCAGAAAGGGGGTTTTATCCTGCCACGCAGCCCCTTATATTCGCCAAATATGGAAAAGCTCAAAGAGGTGGGAATCAGTGAATGCGTAAAACAAACTGCGGAGGGGTTCTGGGCAAGCAGCCGGGGGCTTAAGATATATTAAATTACCATGATTGGGACTTAAAGGCTGTTTGAGAGGCTGGGGAGCGTCAAAGTGCGGCTATTCATGTCTGGGGAGCTAGGTCAATAGGTTGGGGAAGTTCACAGGACCTGATGGCATTCTTATGCTAATGAAGAATACAGGAGCTAAAGCTCAGTGAGTTGGAAGATATAAATGACCGCGCAATCATCTGCAGCCTTGCACACACACAAACGTGCTGCCCGCTCGACACTGCGGATCTTTCTCTCGTTTCCTATACTGTACAATATTGGTTACATACTGGTGGATTTGATGCGCTTCAAAAAAATCGTCTTTGCCACATGGAAAATGATATACTTACCACAACAATTTTTAACTAATAGGATGCACAGGAACGGGCAATTTAAAAGATGGAGGAGGGCCACAAATTTTCAGCAGTACTACGAGGGGCGACATAGCACATCCTAACCAGATGTGTGATAAATATGTCTATTACTTCAATGTTTAATGACCGCAAACTGCTGGATCCACACAGTGATAACAAAAATTGGTGGTTAGCGATGTCACGCTGAGTTGTTCTTATGGATTCCAGTGGTTTTAACGCCATGTTCAGTCCTCGTTTGGCAAAGCTTTCGCGAGCCAGCAAATACCCCCATCTATGTTCTTCTCTCAAGTTCAACAACTGGATTTGTGAATGGATGGGAACGTGTGTGTTGGCAGACAACAAATTTGTTGTTTTGTGACATGTTATGGGTGACAGTAACCGTTTCTTTTTTTTTTTTTGGCGCAATGAAAGAGACGCTACACCATAATAAATCTTATCCATGCTGTAGACTAGACAATAAAAGACTTTTTTTTTTGCCATGTTACAGACAACTGTAACATGAAAGGCCCCTAACCCCAAAAAAAAAAAATTGACGATGCGCGAATAGCCCAGTGGACATCTGATGTGAATCAATAAGAGATCAAAATCATTCAATTTATGTCATATAGACATTAAATTGACATCAGATCCAGGGGTTGTAGAGGCGCTACAATTATTCAATGATCCACATTTTTGTCTGTTTTATGGCATGTTACTGGCCCAAACCAGCAACCAAATCTTAAAAAAAATGTTTTAGTGTACTTTTGGGACATAGTGAATGAAGAAAGTAAAATAAAACATATTGAAAAAATATTCTTTGAGAAAACAATTGACAGATTAATCGATTATTAAAGTAAAAGCTAACCCTTGCTAGCTGATTAGCTGTTAACTTCCACAACTGTCTTTGAAATCCAGACTTTTTTCGACAATATATAGATCTGAGGAGGTTTAGCACCCGGCTGCTTTATTTAGTGTCGACCCCCAATGAGCCTTGCCTGTCTGTCAGACCGCTACTGAACTTTCAAAACGCTACTGTTAGCTAGCTATCAGCTGGTGGCTTATGCTAGCTACCTTCGCTAACATGGAGTTCCTAATGTACAAGAACTAGACATTTTAATTACTTCTATCGGTTATTAAGTACCCTTCAAAGCTGCTGTCGAATACAAACTATTATTTATAATTCTGGGAAATTTTTAAACTGATGTGTGAAGTTCTGCACTTTATAAAAATACTGCTAAAGTGAAAATATATGATTTATTTTATTCTTATGTAGTACAAACATAACAAGAATTGAACATGACATTTGACCTTGCATAGACCACGAGCTGTTTTTATTCAGAGTGACGGTCAACTAAAACAGGACCCCTGTGAGGAAGCAGCACGTGTGTGGCGACTTGTGTGAAGTCAAGCTGCGTCCCAGGAGAGCGAAAGGTCACGACTCTTCTGTCCAACTCCTTTTCGGACATCATGTGTCCGTTTGTCGATCTGTTGTCATGAGTTGTCACGCTTTCGCTTTGAAAAGACGACTTAGGAAACGAATGAATGAAAATGTCACTCAAATACAAATGAACCTCAATTCAGACTCTGGCCAAATATAACTACACCTTTTTTTCTTCCACAATAAATTGTTACACTTCTTTATTTTTTTTTAGAACAGAAGTTTTTATGACAAGATTTCAATAAAAAAAAAAAAAATCTTCAGAAATGCACTTCTTATAACAATACAATGTACAGCCAATAGAATACGATATAAGAATAAAAAATACCATAATTGAAAATATAAGCATAGTTATATAAATTATCTTCTCAAATATTGACAAGAATTAAGCATGAACGTTCAAACATGATTAAATTGGTGTTTCATTCATTTAACGGTGAAGTCTGAGCATTGTTGTCACTTGTGCGTCGAGGTCATCGTTGTGACATTTGAAATGTGCTTCAATGAAATTTGCATGGATAGACACTTGGACGATGGTCGGCAAAATGGTGGGATCCACTGCTTCTTTTCCTGAAAAAAGAAGAAATTAGGAAATGTTAGGACTTTTATGCACAATTCAACAAATACACTTTTAGAGTTGAAGGGATTCCAAATAAGTGACATTTTATTTTTCACAGGTCAAGTGTGAAAATGGACAGCATCAAAATAAACGAGGTTGTAAAAATTTGCATTTCTAACACAGATTTCGTTTTTTACAGTACAGTAAATTCTGAATTCAACATATTTGATTCAAATTTTAATTATGATAAAAAAGTGTTATATCTCGTGATCATTTTGTGCCAGACTTCTTTTTAATTTATTAAAAATATATATATATCAAATTAAATCTAAAAATAAAAAATAAAAATCCGTCTCAGAATTATTCAGCCATCTGAGTTTGAATTTAAATTTAAGTTACATTTTTACACTGAAAAAAAATTCCCCTGATAAAATTTTCAACACTCTTTTTTTTTTAACAATTCAGCCCAAAAATATCTTGAGGCGTTTTAGTGCCATCTGAGTTACAATTTTTTTAAACAGAATTTTATTTTAGCATTTACTTTCTTATGCGAAATGTTATGTAATTTTTTTTAACTATTAAAAAAAAATGCAATGTCGTAATTATTATTCAAATTCAGATGGCTGTCCCTGAGGACGACCCAGAACACACCGACAAGACTTTATGTCTCCGGCTTCCTTGGGAACGTCTGGGGATCCCCGAAGAGTAGTTGGACGAAGTGGCTGGGAAGTCTGGGCTTGTCTGTTTAAGATTCTGCCCCCCGTGACCCGACCTCGGATAAGTGGAAGCGAATGGATGGATGGATGGCACTCAGATGGCACGGATATACGTCCATTACACAGAGATTTGAGAGCATTTAGAAGATAAGCGAGAAACACATTTTTGCTTCTTTGAAGGCATTTTTCACCCTCTGTAGGATTGACAACGCGGCTTTGTCGCCGCCACTCCTCAATACATGAACATGCTTCTTCACAGAATGGCTATGTCACCCCCCCCCGCCCCCCACCTCAATTCAACCCCTCAGACAGCATGCAGTTTATGCAAATGAGATGCTTTTCATGTGCGGCTTGAATGTAACTGCAAAAAAAAAAAAAACTCTCACTTGCCTACGCACCGACTTGTGTCATTTCCGTTTTTGATTTTGAATATGGAATCATTTGAACCCCGTCACTATGACGAGATCCGTGTGTGCGTGCATGTGTGTGCGTGTGCGTGTGGTGACGAAGGATGCAAAGTGCGGTGAGAAAGGGCCGTGTGAGGATGATGAATGTGACATTCCCGGTGTTCCCAGGGTCCTGGTGCTATTTGAAAGGCTTGACGGGTGGGAGGGGGTGAGTGATTCAGCGGGTGGGTGGATGCTTTTGGGGTGCTAGCGGGTCGGCGGGGGGGAATTTGTGCACAGCTGTTGGGGGACCCTACGTCTCCCCACTCTCTCTACCTCAATGTGCGATTGTGACAGGCTGTCCTTTTCACCAACACATCGTCAGGCCGTCCAGCCTGCTGCCATAACAACGCAATGAGCCCCTCTGTCATCTTAACGGCAGGAGTGGGGCGGGGTTCAAAAAAGGGGGAGGAGAAACAGTGAATGAAGAGTCCAGACATTTCTATCCTGTGAACTTGAACTTGACTGACGGTCTGAGTCACTGGCGGGAAGGAATGGAAATGCATCGGAGGATGATTTTCTTTTTTTTTTTTTTTTTTTTTGCTTATGGTAGAGTGGACCCCCAGCTACTTGCGGGGAAAAGCGAAACCTGCGAATAGTAAAAATCCGCCTATGCTTGACGCCCATTATAATGCATTGAAAAAAAAATCATTAAAAAATCATGTCAAAACGGGGAGAAACTATCGATAAACTAAACGTTATCCACGAAAATGCAGGTTGGTTGGTGCTCCACCCAAAAATAAATATATATATATATATAGATATTTAAAAATCAATCAATAGGTGAAACTGCAAATGCTGATGACTGTCGTTTTAAATTAATTTGTAAAAGGTGATTTTGAAAGCCAACTTTCTCAAATTAAAAAAAAACTTGTAAGGAGATGAATTAAAACACTAACGCACGAATATTAACTTGAATCGATAAAAATGTCTATAAATCGATACGGCCTCTCATCTCAATATTGATTAGATTCAATATTTTGCTCCTTGCTGCGGTTAAAAGCAATGAATGGCGACCACACTAGGGGTCTTAACAGCACCGACTCACTCGACCATGGGAAAAAAAAAGAGGTGTGAAAGGTCCCCCGTCAGTGTTACAAAGACAAGAACAAGCCGGAGTGGGATAATCAGGTTTATCTCCGGATTAAGGCGGGATTGGCAGATGCGGTGTCCTGGTGGGTGGACAGACAAATCAGCGGTTCCAGTTCAGCAATCTCAAATTTACTAGACCAGGCAGTCACGGTGCTTCGGACACACGGTAATATTAAAAAAAAAAAATATGGAAGATTTATTGACCTTTTCCCATCAAGTGCATCAATTTTGAGTGTACAAGCACAGGTCAAGGTTTGGTTCACAAAAAGCTCATACATTGTGATATTATTTCAACATTGGCCAAAAATCACATGTAAAAAAAATAAATAAAAAATTGGTAAATTTTCTCAAAAATTTATGTGGGCATGTCAACTCATGCCCACTTCAAACCCTGAAAATATTAGACCCAGTCCAATATTTTGGATTAATGGACGTTGAGTGTTTTTGAAAAAGTTTAACGTCGCTCGGTAAAAACTCACTGTCTCTCCTATGAATGTTTTCCAAACCATCAAAATTTGCTCTTGCTGACTTTGTCCCCAAAATATCTGACCTGGGCTGTCCCTCTGATGAGCTAATTTCTCTTCCTATCCTGGTGAGTCCTAAAGAAAACCTCAAAATATTCATTTCCGCCCCCTCCAGATCTGCTTCTTGCTTCTTGAGGAACGCCACAGTCTCTAATTTGTACACCACCACTGTTTTATAAACCTTCAACTTTTCTTTCACGTAACACACTTTCTTCACCTCCTTACAACACTAACGTCACTCTGGACTGTTGACTAGTGATGGGAAAATGAAGCTTCAAATGCATATGCACATGCACGAAAGGTGAGAAAGAGTCACGCATGCAGACATAAAGAGGCAGTAAGACAAAAGCCGACTTTTCAGAAGACGGCTGCTGCTGTCTGGATCGTGGTTCCCACCTCTTTACCCAGGCTTCCCTGCATCCTTCTCGCTCCCTTTTGCTTTCTCACAAACACGTGCATGTACACACACTCAAACACACACTTGCTGCACAGACACGACGCAGGCCTGCCTTTGTCAAGTGGCCCACGCACAAAGCCGCCATTGTGGAGCAAGGCCTCGTTCAGAATGATAATGTGCACGATGAGGCGCAAGTTTACCAACCGGACCCTTGAATGAGGCAAAGGTAGGTTGGAGATGACTTCTATAGTGGTGAACAATTACAGCAGTTTATGACATGATAAATGTCACAAATGCTGCGTCTTTTCTTGTTCTAAATCCATGGTCGCCAACCTTTCTGTAAGTGAATCATGTGAAGAGCTACCCGATTTAATGATTTAACAAGGCAGAGAAATATCAAAAACATTAATAACACTATTTCTATAACTCTCTTCAAGTGTTGACATTTCAAACTAATTCCTTGGAATTTACAATGCACCATCACTGGTGAGCAATTTTTAATACATGCCCTTGCTCCTCATGTGGTCCTTGGGGGGTACCCGGTGCCCATAGGTCACTATGTGGGTGACCCCAGCCACAGGCATTTTATGACGTGATGAAGGTCACGTATGCTGTATCTTTTCTCTCATTAATTAGAGGAACAGTTTTCTGTTCAACATTCCACTGTGATCTAACTTCCATAAAAGAACATGCTGAATGGATAGAACATTTCACAGGAAATAGATTATGATATTTGAAATAAACTGGCCGAAGATGGCAGGGATAGGCTACAGTTCGCTTGTGACGATCGTGAGAAAAAGCAATTTGGATAATTAATGGATGGATGGATATTTCAAATATAACGGTATGCATACGAGCTAAATTATGACAGCATTGATTATATGAAATTTGAGCAGTCCTTTGGGCTTTATTATTATCATAAAACAGTATCGAACTGTGTAGAGTTCAGTTAGGAGAGAGAGAGAACGAGAGAGTGAAAGAGAGAGAGAGAGAGAGAGTCGGGTAAGTACTGCGCCATAACCAAAACATTACAATAATACAAGAAAGGGGCTTTAATCAAAATTGTGCCTTTACACGTGCGGCGTTAACTGTAGTGTAGAACTAAACTAGCTGCATCAGAAAACGAATGACCTCTCAAAATATTTTATACGTATGCCGGAGTCCAGTGCAAGTGTTGTTCAAAAGGGTGTTGCGGCGCCTTTAAATATTCCGCTTCCCTCGTTTCTATGCAATTATGTTAATGAGCTGTGCGGTTGTTTGTGCTTCATCTTCGACGGGAGTCTTTTTTTTTTTTTTTAATTTTGTAAACAAAAAGATAATGTCTGTATTTTCCTTTTCATTGAAGCACAAAAGACAGTCGTGGAATTATTATGTTGATTTTTTTAAATAGAATGTTATGTTCACGTTCGAGATTTAACGCAAAGGCACCCGCCCACATTTAGGCGAGTATGCAGAATGTGAGGGTGTTGTTTTGCGTTTGATCATCATTCCATTCTAATTATCATTACGTTTTAATCCAAGCAGACAAACGAGGACTGATTCGAGCTTTTTTTGTAATGTATTAGAAATTTAGAATACACAGTCCAATAACAATAAAATTCCGTTTCACATTTCTCCTCGCGTTTAGTTGTGCTTTAAAACATATTAAAGAGGCCAGCTGCGTTTGATTTTTATCATGTTTTTGGATATCATCCTCATTGGCACACTTTTCCATTTAACACCACACGTACAATTTATAGAAGCCCAAACATTTAAAAACTTCGTCAAAACCTTTGCTCAGATGATCCGAAAACACCGTGGAAAACTTACATTACGGTAAGAACTGTTTTGAAATACATTCATAAGCAAACCATATATGAATAATAACAATAATAATAATAATAATAAAAGCGCATTACATTTGTAATAGCGTGAATCAACTAACATTTACAGTAAGAGGAATTGTCTTCATATGTGAAACGAATAATATGAATGAAAAAATATTTATAAACGTTTGAACGGGAAAAAATCAGTTGTTCTTCATCATTATTAAAAATAAACTATAGTCTGAATAAGGAGAAGTTTATTCTTAATAAAAACATGCATTATATGTGGTTTATGAATATTACTTCGGGATTATTATAGTGATCATTTTGAAATCTTATTAATATTTTGAGCAACTGGTGCATTTTATATATTTAATTAGTATCTCTAGTTGGCAGTTTTATAAGATTTGCACAACAGCGTTCAGTCTGTCATGGTGACAGCGTTATGGGATGTATCCGGTCATTGTCCAATGTACAAATATACATGTAATGGTGATAGCTTCAGAGAATATTTAGAACTTTTACTTTTTAACCATTTTTAATAATTGTCATTATTTCAACATTTTAGTCATGAGCATTCCATTTATGTTCAGAATTAAATACGTAGTATGATACACTTTCCTTACATGGTACTTGAGTCTATTTCCTTTCCTTTCCTTATAGGTGGAGTATCATTGCTTAGTTTCTTCACTAATGAAACGTAAGGGGTTGTTCTAATTGCTTTATAATGAGGTGCATAACCAACTCTCGGTTACCAAATCTGCTTCATCGCCTCCGAAAGGGTTAAACGAGAGAGTGTGACCTGTGAGAGGCCTCGGGAAGGTGACCTCATTGTGAATCTCCACTTAGTGAGATCACACTGGCCTTAAAGACTGAATAGTGCCAATTAAGTCTGCCCTCTTTTGCATGTTCACAACCATGCAGGCAGGCATGCAGAATGTCAGGATGCCTGACATCATGCTCATGCTCGTGGTGGGCATGCATGTGCTGCCTCAACCAGGCCATGAGGCCTTCATTTGTGTGCCTCATTGCTTTGTCTGCATGCAGCTTGGAGTACAAAAGAAGGAAAATAAGATCGACGGGGCGAGTGCAAAGTAACTACAGATAGGATTTTTAGCATAACTGATTTCATTATGAAAAAAAAACATTCAACACTAATGGGGATTTGTTAGGGTTTCATTTCTTATTTGTCATTGTCGTATTTTGTCTTTTAATGATAGGCGATCACTTGACTGTCGGTTGCTTACGCTGAAATATGATGATTCACTTTGCAACGCAATCAAAAGACTATTTTTTCTATATTTTTGTAATAGGAATATGGTAATAATGTATTACCTGTTTGTAATTAGTTGAAGCCTTATGATGGTGTTCTTTTTTTTGTAGTTAGGCTAAAGGCACCCTTAAAACCAATGGGTTGAAAACATAACCCAATATGGGTTAAAAATGATTATTTTGAACCCACAAGTTTTACGTTTGTTAATGCCTACTGTGATATGTTCATGTGTTTAAATGAGCAAGTTTTTTTTTAATATAACTGTACCACCTGAAAACAACTTGCATTTAACTTAAATACAATGGTGAAGATTCGTAGTACAGAAAATGAATGGATGAAAATCATAAATTTTTAGCCATTTTGTATTACTTTGCGAACAGTAAATTAATTCATAGCATAAATCACCCGATTTAGTCATTTGTAAGAAAATTAAGAATATAATAGTCAGTGTGAAAGAATATGAATATCACTTATAGTTTTTTTACTTTGAAAAAAAAATAATATAAGAACACAAAAAGTCTTCCCAAATTCAACTCAACTGATTTAGAACCACGTGGAGGGTGAATGAACTTATGATCAGGCCTCGAGTCCTCACAAGCCTTTGTCAAATGAATCAATTTCTCTTCATATTTACAAAAGAACAAAACTACACACAAAAAAATAAAACCTACCTGATAAAAAGTAAGCGCATCCTCTTGTGTCTCTTCTTCCTTCTTGTCTCACGAAGGTTTGAAGGTCATTCCTACTTTCGGTTATCTAGCTTTATGATGGATGATTAACACTCATACAGCTAGATAACCAAAGACAGGAACAGGCTCTGTTCTTTGGCATCACAGCACACAAGTGTGTGTGCATGAGTGTGTGCACCCCTTCCTGCATGGGGACAGAACACACACAAAAAATATTCTGGTGAATTTGGTCACAAGTGTTGATTAATACATTTGACAGGCCCAAAATACTCTCATGGTCCACATTCATGTTGCAACGTTACATAGTTGCACTGAATATCTTAAAATAGTTGAATGTGACACATTGATTTACAGTGAAGCCTGCTACCGGTCAAAGTAATAATTATGTTCTATCATGCACACGTGTTGGGGTCTCATTCACAGGCCTCAAAAGTGAGACAGGCCCAGAAAGACATGTAAATCATCCCAGCATATTGAGGCAACGCTTCATTTTAATTTGATTTTTCTTTTTTTTATTTCTGCTTGAGTGCCTTTAAAATATGTTATCCGCTTGAAAAGTACACACGGCTTTGCATGAATAACAGCATATTTATTGCAATAATTTAAAGAAAAATATTTTAAATTGCCCACTCAACCTATGCTGTAGCTAACCCACAATAATAATGTGATGTATTTGGGGAACAGGGCATGCATCACAAGGAGAAAACTCTGAATATTTTCGAGACATTACAATAATAATACATTAAGTATTTATTTACAAGACGCAAATTGTTCTCTCCAAGCAGGACTAGAGTGATTTTTTTTTTTTATGTTTGCCGCCAATCTTGGTGAGGAACATAAATGCACGCGATGCCAGCTTTGATGGAAACGACGACAGAATACAGACCACAGAGCTGTAACTTACACGCATCCGTACAAGATGTCCATCTGCCGCATGCTTGGAGCCCCCCTTCCCCTCCTCCTCCTCCTCCTCCTCCTCCTCCCACATCCACAACATGTGCTCGTGGACATGGAGCATCCTTCCGGTTCCAGGTGTCACAAACAGGTGATCGGATCGATAAATGGGACCACGTGCCCTCGCTGGCCCGTGGACAGAAGCTCCAGGTTGCTCCCACTCTTTGTATCCGTCTGGTGGGCTTCCAGGCCCGCAAGAGGGGGACCGAGGAGGACGCGTTCAGTGGCCGAGAAGGAGTCCTCATTCCCCGGTGCGGAGGCTGCGCAGTGACTCGCTCGCTGATGATGGAGCCTCCAATGCCGCCTGTCGCCTCCTCTCGTCCTCTTTTCGCCCCCTACGAACTCCTCCCCCTGGTCTGTATGACGTCACAGAATGAAGTTACGGATTAGCCAATCAGAAAACGATTCGCCTCTTTTTGAGACTTGATTAATAATTTGAATATTTATTTTAGATCATGTCCGAAGCAATAGCTTGTGTGACATTAAATTAGACATTACAAGTTGATGAAGATAATTGATATAAAGTTGAAATATATGCGCAAGGGCCTATTAATACAGAAAGCCACGAAAGTGCAGGGATTTAACAGTAAAATCTTGTTTTTTACGGTGTGAATATTTCAGCCTTTTAATCGACGATTTGAAAGGGGGAATTTGTTTGCTGCCCCCCAGTGTCAGTATGCAGAAAGACTGCTTGGGAAATTTGGAACTAATATTCAACCCATTCGAGAAGTGCGCTGAATTGTCTTACTAGAATGGACAAAAGACCTTCTTGTACGTACCCCCAACTAATAAACGCTCAAAAGACTTTACATGACGTTTTTCAAGATTCTGACCAGAAATGTGACAACAAACCCAATGAGATCAATTGTTGTTACAATAACAATATAATAATGAAAAAAAATGTATTTTTTGATTAACACTGGTGATCGTGTAGTTTTCAGTACTTTGTACATCGACAGTTCATCGGTGGTCCTCAATTGGAGTCCCAAAGCAGTTTGGGGTCTGCAAAACGTAGAAATAAATTGCCAGGTCAAGAGCCCCCATAATGGGGCTATATCGTTTGTTTTGTGATAGATTGTTGCGTAGGTCTACCATTGTATTTCAGCATAGTTTTAATGTGGTATTTAATTATATAGTCCTCGCTACTGCCCAATATCAGGAAACCGTATTAAAAATGTATTGATTCAAATAGAAGTGTTATGACTCCGCTGTTTGGAGTGGGGTCACTTTAATCCTCACACACCTTAATTGACTGCAGTTTTCAAACAAGCAATTGAATGCTTGTAAACATTTTTGGACAAACTTATTTGCACTACAATAACAAAAGACGACATTTGAATACTTACGGGTGTTTTGTTTCAAGCCGTGTGGTGAATAAGGAGTCAAAGATGAACCAACTTGATGTCTGACTTGATTACCACTGAGGAAAACAATTACTAAAAAAGCAGCACTGAATGAATGGCAACAACATATTTTAAACACATAGCCCTGATCCAATGATGCTCCATTACATAAAGTGCCTCTTCAGATGAATATTTGTCTGCGCTTGGTTATAGCATCCAGTCACTGAGGTTATACTCCCCCTGCTGTTCATATCGGTGTACTGCTTCTTCAAAGGAAAACACACAGTCGTCGATCTACGGCGCAATTTCGTCAAATATACACAAGTCATAATTACTGTAAATAGTTACTTGAAAAATACACTTTAGGCAAAAATACAAAACAAAATCGGAGCCAAGTGAGCAAATGAGAAACTAACGATAATATAAAGGCCACTTGTGTTTTAGCAGATTAAACATTTTTAATGTAATATATTTTCAGCCAGTGGTGAGAAGTGACAAATTACAAAAACTTCATTATCATGCTTAGGTCAAATGTTTTTATTCATCTGTACTTTTCTAGCATACTAAATTTTGAAACAACTTTTTCATATTACTCCCTATATTTGAAAACAGATATCTACGGTATATTTTCTTAACTTTGTCAAAATGGGTTTGTTAAAATTTTCAACCTCCATGGATGACAATACCAATAAACAGAGGTTAGGTCAACGTTGTTACTCCGCTTATATATTTTTCAAGCTGCTGTAGTTTGAGTATATATTTTTTGGGTACCTTCTTACTTTTGCTTTATTTTGAAAAAGATATCTGTACTTTACTTTGGCAAAGTGGGCTTGATACTTTTTTTTTTAAACCCTACAAATGACAACAGGATGTTTAAAGAAAATAAATAAATCAAGCCAGTAGGTTTAGTCAAACCGAGGTTGAAACCTTTTCCATTTCCTTTCATCAGTCTATTTTACACAAGTATCTGTACACAGTAAATTTATGAGTACAATATGTAACATTTTCAGGGTAAAATTCTCACATTAAATTTTACGCTGAATGTTTCACTCTGTTCACTGGCCCGAATATAGGCTTTTTAGAGTAAAATGCACTCTACAAAATTTACTGTGTAGTTCTACTCAAGCACATAGTATGAGTTCTTTTGCCACCTCAATCGTGATAAGACCATAAAATAATCCTTATTTTGTATCAATGCCAAAAACTGACATCAGTCGTTTCAACTTTATAGGGCCATACCTCATACATCTTAACACAGAAACTACCATCGTAAAAGTGCTTTGTATAAAAATCCGTCCATTAAACAATTAAATACAAATATATAAAACACGAAATGTCAAACAATTCTTTTGGAAACCTTAGTGAACAATATAAAGCTATTCTACAATTTAAAAAAAAAAAAAAAAGTTTTTCAGGCAAGATTCTTCCTCAAGTCTATGAAAGTATTGTTTGAATTGAGTGGGCCGACATTAAGGCTGCTGCGGCGGGACTCCCTCCGAGACTTCATAGCGGGCAGCAATGTCGGAACACTGGGCGTGTTCACCCCGGTTTGGACTACACGGTTGATGGGACCATCAGAGGCCGTTCGAAGCCACAGCTCCTCCATGACGGCGGGCTCCTCGGTCGGAAGAGAAGAGCGCCTCCATATGGATGGAAGAGGGGCATTCACCAGCTCCCGCATTTCCTCTCTCGACTTTGGAGGTTTTTCACTCATTGGTGTCCCTCTTCCCCCATGGTTGTCCATGCTACTGACAGCTAGTGGTTTACCGTTACATGGCACCACTGAAACATAGCAACAATATGACAGTTAGAATAAAAGTAGATTAAGAGGAATCCTATTTCTAAGGATGAAAATAATACTTGAAATTTACCTCTGACCTGCTCCTTTGGCTGGCTGGCAGAGACGCAGAATTCCCTCAGTTTATTGCTCAATTCCAGATTTGCTGCCTTGTAGTGGTTAAGCTCCTTGCTGAGGCCGTGGATCCATCCCTCATACTGCCGCTGCCTTCCGGCTAGGCCTTCGTCCATTTGCTCTGAGTGGACGCAGACAATTTTTGGAATGTTATTTTTTTTGAATGGGAATAATGTGAATAATTGTACACTTTGTAAATCCAATGAGATCAAATCCAGGTGTTGTATAATAAAATTCTCAACCGCTCGATGGACGGAATCTAAATATGACATTCAAACGGACATGCTGAATGAATGCTAATTACGATATGCGATATACACCTCGACACTGCTGCAGTAAGAGCTGCACGCTCCTCTCGTGCTCCTTCTGCTGCTGCGTGAGCCTCCGGTCGGTGTCGAGCTGTGTACGATCCAGAGCGTTCTCCAGCCACTGCACCAGCCGCTGCTGTTCGTCCAGCTGCATTTCCAGCTCGGCGAGTGCAAGTTGTAGTTTACGCTCCTCCTCGCGCAGGGACACCACCTGCCCAAGACAATCGTGTCAGCCCTACCGTCACTACACACTTACCGTCATTGATGGGTTTGACATAAGTGCAAAATGACATGCCTCTTAATTTAAAATTGAAGCCAACAATACCACGATGTTAATCATTTCAGTATTACTTTTATTGTTGTTAGGAGTGCTCTAAGCAGGTGTCTCGCTCATACGTAGATTGCAGAGGTGCGACATAAGGTATAGATATCATTTGTCTTCAACTGACACTATGTAAATACAATTGACTTGATTTTTGCAAACACGATCAGAAAGCAACGTTCCAATAGTGCTGCCCTCAGGTGAGATGAAATGATGCCCCACAAACCTTGTCAAAGTACTTGCACAGCAGAGCTCGGGTCTCGGAGGCAGACAAGTAGCTGAGTTTGGCCATGAGATTCATCTCCCATTGGGACAGCATGCTGGCGGATGCCCTGAGCTGCCTCTGCCTTTGGGTGATAGCCTCGTTCTTGTACTCGATGGCGGCATCCAGAGCTTCGATGGCCTCATCCAGCTGGAAGAGGGTTCGCTCCTCCTGGTTAAATCAGAGCGAAAGGTTTGAGGTTCATAATGTAAGTCAGGTGTGGGCAAACTACGGCCCGGGGGCCACATGCGGCCCATTAAATGTTTTAATCCGGTCCGCTGAACTTGAAAAAAAAATTAAATGAATTGTTAATGTTTTATTTTCTAAATATTATGGTGTGTCAAATTCGATATTTTGTTGTAATGCTTTTGTTCATTTTCATTTAAAATTTATTTTTTTTTCTCTGACAAGGTGAGGTTACCAAATCACTCCATCCATCTGCTCCTGGTCCGGACCCTCTGTCAAATTTTAGAACCCATGTTTCAACCTGATATCCCCCACACATACTGTCCATGCAGACTAAAATGTTTTGCATGCAGAGTCTGACCTCAGGTGAGAGCAGGTTTCCCTGGCGCAATTTATCGTCCAGATCCACTCTTTGTTTAAGCAAGGAATCTTTCTCTTGACGCAGATTGGAGATTTCTTGTCGAATCTGTTGGGAGTCCTGAGCGCTGCTGCTGCGAAGCAGACCGTTCCTCTCGCTCAACTCGTGCTCAAGGGTCTCGATGCGTCCTGTTAGAGTCACCAGATCTTTACTCAGCGCCTAAAAAGATAGAGGAACCCAGTGAAAATGTATCAGTAATTCCTTGGTTAACGCTGTTAAAACGGTGTTGGTTTCCTGTTTGAATACCTGACTCGACCGGAGCCTCTTGGTCTCCAGACCGCTGCGCTCCTGTAACAGGGCTTCTTTCTTGGCCAGGATTTCCTCTCGTTTGGTAAGCTCGCCTTCCAGATCTTCAAGCCCTCGTCTCTGGTCCAGTACACGCTCCATTTCCTCATCCAGCCAGCGTTTCTGCTCCTCTATCTTCTGCTCACACAAGGCGTGGGATTGCATCGTCAGTCAGCTTTCATCGTTTAAGCCTGGCTCTGCAAGATAATTGCGACGAAACCTGTTGCTCCTCCAGTGAGATGACGGAGCCGTTGCTGCCACTGCGTCTCTGCCTCTGGAAGGCCGCAATCTCTTCCGTCTTGATCTTCAGAATCTTTTGCTGTTGTTCATTTTTTATCTCAAGTTCCTAATAAAGAGCAAGTGCGAAGATCTGAATACCTATTTTTTGTTGAATACAAAAATGATCCAAGAAAAAACAAATACCTTGACTCTGTGAGTTCTGCGCTGCATCTCAGTCTCCAGACGACGTTTCTGCTGACTTTCCTGACGGAGTCTCTTCCGGAGGAGCTCCTGTTGTTGCCTCATAGACTGAACACTACGCTCCAGCTCGAGCACCCGGCGCTCGCTTTGCGCCGGCAGATTCGCTAGATGGGCCGTATCCCTCTGACGTTGACTGAGAACCTTCAACAAAAACATTTGCAAAATGACAAGAGACATTTTCAAATGTTTTGCAAGATAAAAACTGACAATGTACCACAACAGAATAAATTAGCTACTTTGATCAAACTTCTTACTATACAAGCACATTTAATACAAATAAAAAACCTCATTCTCAAACAGGATGTGGAACTCTATTCTTCTTATTTCATGTTGACACAAAATGTAAATTTGTTTCCGAGCTGAGCGAATACAGACAGTAAGACCAACAAACCTGAACTTTGCTTTGAGCGGCCGCAATCTTCCGTCGACACTCCTGAGCTCTGCTCTTGTCTGCGGCACTGATCTCTTTTTCTTGCCTCTCCAGCTCCTGAAGTTGCCTTTGGGCCTCGTGCAGCTCCTGCCGTGCCTGCACGGCTTCGCTTTCCAGAGCTGTGATCTTGTGACTGTACTGCCTGTTCAGTGACTGAGCATCCTTGCCTGGTAAATAACACACAGGATGTAAAAGTGAATACGTGGGAGCACGCTTGAATTTTTTTAAAAGAAGATTGTGTTAAGGGTATACCTGTTTTGACCAGCTCCTTGATGAGCTCTTCTTTCATGCGGATCGTGACTGACAGCTCCCTTATCTTCTGTTGCGCCTGAAGAAGGCCCGATTCTGAAACACCTTCAAAGCCCCTCAAAGAATCGCGAACAGATGTCTCACCCACACTGGAGTTGGCTGAAAAGTCATGGAGAATTATATGAGTAACTAGATATCTGCAATTTCTGGAGAAAAAAAACATGTAAAGGCTGATTAATATTGAAATGTGGAATGATTTTGAACGATGTGGAATCATACTGAAAAATATTATATAATAATAATATATGTTGTTTTATTTATGAGAGCTTTTATGAACGTGTCATTGGGAATTAATGTGTAATATTTTGTGTTGCATTTAAATATTGCCTTGTTGAAAATCTTTTCCAAATTGAATTGAATGATCTTAAGAATTTGGATCAATGGGGAAATTTTTCGGGAAATTTTGGTGAATCTGAGTTTTTGGCATGCAATGAGCTGAAGATTTTGAATTTAAAACGTGGACAATGTGAATCAGTTTTATTCAAAGTGCCATTGGGAATAATAGGGAACATTTTAAGGATATTGTAAGGTGCACATTTTTGGTCGGTGGTACTTTCTGTCACTCCTAAGGTGATTTGAATTAGCTGAAGAATTTTACGTCCAAATAGGAAAGGTGTAAATATGTGTGCACCTTGCACTAGTACACGGACTTGTGTTTCGGTTTAAAAATGCTTCAGCCCACCTGAGTGTCAGATTACAAACCAGTCTGCCAAAATATATGCATTCCGTTTGGCACAAAACATGTAGATAAAACTCACATGCTTTTCTAGCTATAATGGGGCGTTGGTCGGGCTCGTGCAGATGAGATGTTTGCGCTCTACCACCGTTTGCTCGTCCACCCAAGAGCATGTCCTTCTTGGTCCAGGTTTGGTTCACCTGCCTGTCATTGAACATGTTCAATATTACATCAATACTGACATCATAAAAAACACGAGGAATACATCAATAGTGTGTTAACTGTTTTGTCATTGCGTCTTCATAGCGTGAGCAGCAAACGGTAATTTTCGAGACAAACCTTTGTCTCACTCTGGGATAGTTGCACTGTGCACCGTCTTCACTGATGTGATGAATTTCCGCTCCACTTGAGGTCATCTGCTCCTCATAGAGTGAAACATCCTGATCATGACCCTGGAAAAGCAGACACAAATTTAGATAATTGTGTACAGGTACACCATCAAGGTTATGTGATCGCAAATATAACTGCAAGAAGAATGCTTACTTTTGAAAGAACACATTAGGTGTTTCCTTTCAATTGTGACTTGACTTATTGAGCATGAGTGTAGTGCACAGTAGTGACGGGAAAATGAAGCTTCAAATTTGCTTCATGAACCAGTTGTTGTATTTTTGAGTCCTGTAGATGGCACTGTTGCTTTAAATAAAGGGTTTAAAAAATGGCAAGTCAGTGTGCTTTCAGCCCAATGTTGAACCGAGAGTGCCATCTACTGGAGTCCAAAAATACTGCAACTGGTTCATGAAGCAGATTTGAAGCTTCATTTAGCCATCACTCGTGTACAGCATCACACAGAGTTATTTATATAATTTCAAGCCAGGCACATCTGAAAATTTGCAACAAAGATTGCTTCAAGCAAAATATTTTTGGAAAAGCTCATTTTATTAGCGAATAAAAGAAAACTCAATGTAGAGGTTGATTACCCATGAAGCTCCATTTTGGCTTTGTTGCATGGAGCTAATCGGTGCAGTGTGAGGCCGTGAGCACAGATTAAGGCCGAAGCCGCGCACATCAGGACCGGATCGCAGACACTGCAACTCTGCAATCAGGTCCTGCTGCTCCTGTAGTTTATCACTCTGGGAGAGACAGCACACTCAATTGTACTCAAAAGTAGCAAACAACATAATTTTTGGGCTTAACGAAATCTCTGCCTGTTGCGACAAGGTTTATGAAACACGAAATGAGTGGTAAGCTTATCTTTGGATGTGAAACAAAACTACCTACGGCCAGCACCATATTAATGGGAGGGGAAAAAAAGAACACAGCTTTGCGTGATCAGACCTGCAGCTTGTATTGCTCCATAGCATCCTCCAGAGCTGCCAGGAAGTCTGTATTCTCTCTTTCCAGACGCAAGACCTGCGCTTGAAGTCTGACCACAGACTCATCCTTCTCGCCGTCCTTCACACTGTCACGCTCATAGCTCCACCTCTCCTCTAAAGAATCAGAATCCTGAGTTCACGTAACAGAAACAGAGATTACTATGTGGCAAATGTTCACATTTCATGCAAAGGTTACATTTTTTTTTTAATAATTTGGTTATTAAAACAATGTTCACGTTTGTGAAAACATTGACCATGTTAATTATTTCTCACAACAATTAAATAAATTTAATCAGAGATGGATTTATGAGTCTCAAAATGTATTTCTGATGCTGAATTAAAAAATGTTTTCACTTTTTTGTCCAAGCACATTAGGGTTTTGAGATATTCTCATTTTGTTTTAAGTTTGACCTCTAAAGGCCTGTGCAATTCGAATTTTACCATGCACTTATAGCTATGACATTTCATAAAAAAAAAATTTAAAAAGAAAGACGGATGGCACAGAGTCACGTTCATAGAAGTGATTTAACAGAATGACGTAACCCATTTTGCGAGAGACACACCTGGTTGTTTACGGAAGGCCTTTCCCTTCTTAAAGCAAGACTTTCCTCGGTAGAGCTGTTCTCGATACCGCTGTCGGGTCCAGATGCCGTCGTCAGCCGACTGCGTTCCTCCTCCACGGAGCAAAGCCACTCCTTCACTCTCAGACTTTGTTCCGCAGTCAACACTCCTTCACTTTGCAACTCGCGTAGCAATCTATCAAATTTATATGCATGATATATAAGATATCTTAACCAGGCTGCAATCTGCATTCTAAATTATTTATACAAATCACGTAATAATCACCTGTAAGCAGTGTCTGTGCAGGTTCGAAAGTGTGCCCCCTGCGCTTGCAGTCTGGTGATCTCGCCTTCGCCGAGTCGCGGCCTCCTATTGGGATCGGCGTGAGAAATGATGCGGGTCTCTGAGCGATGGCGGTTTTCCAAGGCTCTGCGAAGGGCCTTAATTTGTTGCTCCAGTCCTTCTATGCGATCGGGCTCCCGCTTGCAGTTGACTGTGGCCCGATTTTGAATATTACGGGCCCTCGTAGCGTAGTTGAGCGTATTGAGGCTTTCGTCAAAGTCTGACGATGATGGGCTGATGCAGGCTACCATCAAGGTTTTTGAATTTCCTCCCAAAGAGTCTTTTAGGATCCTGTGTGAAACAGTTATGATAAGAATTGATCCAAACTGCAGATTTAACGTACATGCTCGATTAGTGGTGGGTTATTAAAAGAAAAGCACCTTGTGATTTTGGAATCTCTGTATGGAATGTGTGAGCCTTTCCTTTTGGGGTCCCCGAGGGCTCCGATAACATTTCCAAGGGCAAGAAGGCCGCTGTTAATCTGTATGCTCTCCTTCAGTCTTTCTCCAGTGTTGCCTGTTCTCAAGATGCGCTCGGAGCCTGCCAAGTCCACAAAATGGAACTTGGAAGACAACATTTGTGGGCCGCCACTTGAGGCACTCCCATAGAGACGCAAACTTCCCCGCCGCTGATCCATGTACAAGGTGAAAATGGTGTGCGAGCGGCTGGAGTTTGGATTCATTTGGGTTGCGCCAGTGTGTCTGGCTGTGTTTCCCGATTCCAGTAAACTCAACACCTCATCGAGACCCTCCACGACGCACTCCTTGACCCCGCACAACACTACACAAATCCACATGTGAACAAACACATAAGTCATACAAGAGACAGTTATCATTTAAATTGCAGTAATAACACACACACACACTTTGCCCACAACACAGATCAAAGATAAAATATCTAATGAGGAATGCATAAAAAAAATGTTGCCTTAATTGGATCCAAGAAATACCTAATGTCAAAAAGAACAAAGACAGAAAATCCCATACCAATATTGCCCTTATCTTCCCGAATGTGGATGTCCTTGCTTGCAGTTTCCACTTCCAATAAGTCTTTGAATTCCTCTTTATAGACCTCCAAATAGGACACTCGGACAGAGAAGTCCGTGAGGTCGTTTTCATCCAGCAGCTTGAATACGTCCGCAACCGCCCTGGGAATGATGCCCTGCTCCTCATCACGAAATGATGCTAAAAATACATGCCCAAAAAAAAAAGAGGGGAAAAAAAGTACAACCAAGAGTGGGCAGAATGATTTAAAGCAAACCAAGCTACTGAACAACAAGTACGTTTTATGACTAAATGCAGGTGAAGTGAACCACTTACATATATTAGCTTCTCCAATGGTGTAAGTCTTGCCTGAGCCCGTCTGTCCGTAAGCAAAGACTGTTGCATTAAAACCTTGGAAGAACGCGTCAATAAGCGGCTGGACTGATGCAGAATAAACCTCCTCTTGGCAGGAGGTTTCCTCAAATAGGAAGTCGCATAGAAAGTGTCTGTCATGACCCAGGGTGACCCGCTGTAGTTCAGGGTCCACAGTGATGCAGCTCTCGTGACAGCGGAGAAGCTCTTTCGGCAGCAGCGGACGCACTCGCACTGCGACTTGGACTGCCGAATATTCCCCTTTGCCTTGGCCGCTTGGCACTTTGGGAGACATTTTGCTACAACATCAGAGCTACGTCTACGTCATTGTGGGGGCAATCAGAGAGCATCAGGCTGGAAAATGCAAGAACAATGAGTTGACCTCTAGGGGGGAAAAACATCTTGAAAAGTCAATAACGCCGTTATCAGATTACTAATTAAGGACATATTTACATCTCATTTGTTGAAATTACTGGGAACTATGTTGAATATGACTTAAAAACTGTAGCTTTCAATAGACTGCATAGATATAATGCTAGAGTTTCCCAAAAAAATCGGATGATCACAAAATTGGATTGCAGGACGTGCTACTTTCCTTAAGGCATTACAGGTACTCACCGAATAATAAGCGAATTACTGTACTTTAATTTACTCCGAGGGTGTTTTCTAACCCCACTTTTCAACTAGTGCAAAAAAATTACAACTGACTACATTATAATTCGAGCGTTCTTGTGAAACTAACACCACGCTTGTTAATAAACAATAATTACGTAGCCCGAGGCACCCCATGGAAGACCATGCGTGGCTATAACCACTCACATACTTCCTAAATACAACAAAGTTAGCATGATGGTAAGGTTGTACGGTAAAAAATACTTATTGGTCGACTACAGGTCTATAAGTCAAAATTACACGTTAATGTCGCGAGATGCTCTCGAGTAGTTGACGCGCTTGTCGTGTTTACCGAAAAGCTAAGCTAACCTTCCAAGCTAGTTAGCACCACTCGGGACAAAAACAAGGGAAACGTGAGACTTTTCGACAAGTTCTACAACGCCTTACTGGCCAATGTGGAGGGTTAAAAAGCACGCGAACATTTGGGTTAAGTTATATTGGCCACTTTGCTGTTACTTACTTGGTTGTTGTTCAAGTTAATGGTTATAGGATAAAACTTTTTTTTTTTCCTTGGAGGGGAAAAATGCAAGTGTGGGGGGGGGGGAGTCATTGGGAGGAGCCGGAAAAACGTTTGGGATTGTTCTTTTTTTGAGCATCACGGCTGAGCGTTTTGAATTTCCCTCAAACCTTTTTCCGCATCCCCAATAAACATATTTGTATTTATTCACATAAGTCTTCATTGACTTTATTTTATTGATATTATTATTATTAATTTTGATTTTAGACAAATTTAACCAATGATAATGAATCTGTTTTACGGTTCTCCATTAAATGTATTATATATGTTTTTATAAATATATACACACATATATATATATATATATATATATATATATATATATATATATATATATATATATATATATATATATATATATTACTGTACTGCACTGTACTTTACTATAAAATATAAAATGAGATAGAATGGTGTGTGCAATTACTAATGTGAACAGAAGGAGTCGCTGTAGCTCCGTTGTTTAATATGCGCGCAAAAACGTTCGGTTTTCAGGAAACAACAAATATACTGCACGAGTTTGCCTTGTATTTTTGTTTTTATCCTATGTGCAGTTTTCCTATTTTCAAAGAATCCAGTCAGCATCTTTCGGGTGGTGATGATTACATATCCAATGTTCTTCTCTGTGGGTTTCTCCATATAGCCGCTGCTTATCGCTGTTTGCCTCCTTGTGCATCTTTTCTTTCGGCACTCAGCATGCAACTACAAGGAGGGAATTATGGCTCGATTCCTAGCCCAATGGTGTTGTCATGAGTCAGTCTCAGCCACAGCGCAGAAAATACTGCAATCTGTACCTGATCACATGTTTGGTAGTAACATTCACTTACAACCACCGGTGCATATTGTTTTCGGCAGTTTTTGATTGGAGTAATGCATACATTTACAAACCAATTAAGAATATACTTACAGCAAATGTGCCAGACACAGACGCAAGCACTGTGTGAAAATTTTGCACAAATGTGCTCCTGCAGGTTATTTAGGCGAATTTAAGCAGCCATGTTATTCATGCACTTTGAAAGCATAGTAGCTCTTTGAGCAGCCTCTATTTGGCGCTCTGTTTGCAGAACAGCCCCTCTCTGTGGGCTCTTTCGACACAGAAAGTGTTGCAACAGCTCACACGCGCCTCTCACTTCCATGAAGGTCAAATTCAGAGAAGACCTGCATGCCATAATGACATTTTTATACATAAAAAATGACCACACTATTTTTTTCCACACATTGTAATTTATTTTTCAGATTTATTTTTACTGGGGATATATTAAATGTTCACATTTTAATGCATACATCAGAATTAAAAGCATTTGTGATATCACATCTACTAAAGAACGAGTCAATTAACACTTTTGACAATAATGTCTATTATAGCTTTTCCAAACCTTTATGGAGCCGAGGCACCCATTAAAAAATTCAAGGCACACCAGCGAGCAAAAATGTCCCGAAAAGTATGTTTACTGAAAAAATGATGATCTCATCTCAATGTACTCACAAATTGACCGACTGCACTGAGTGTGAATTTGCAAAGGCCAGTCTAACTTAACACAATGTTCTGCACATCACTGTAAGTCACTGATAAATAGTTAACCAGACATTTTTAATTATTGAGAGATTTTTTGGACAAATTAATTCAGTGAAATTACATAAATTCCCATAGCATTACTAATGATCTCTCACGGTATACTACATCCTAAATGGGAATCACTGGAATCCAGTTTGTATTGGAAAATAATAAATTCCTATGAAGGTGATTCAATATGATTCAATAATTCATTCACATGGACTACACACTGAATAAGTTTTGCTGAATTTATAAAAAAAAAATGCACACATTAGCATTTCTGTAGCAATTCTGTAGCTCTTCTAATAAAGCCATCTATTACGTACAGCAGTGCAAGAACAGCTGGTTTGTTAACTACATGAATGTCAGTTTGCTGTTTATGTTTGTTTTAATAACCATTCAGGCTGCAACTTTGGACCCTTACCCATCTTTTTTATTTTTTTTATTTTATTTTTTTAGAACTCATATGGAGAAACAAACATGGTAACCTTTGTAATATACCTGCCGAGCTGGACTCGTCTCTCCAGCTCACTCATCTCCACCTCAGCCTCCAGAGTGGCAGGGCCCGGCACTGGGCTGCTCAGCATCAGCTGACCTGTCAGGCGATCCGAACGCTGGACTGTGAAGTGGCGCCGAACTTGCCTTCCTCCCAGCAGAGAGAAGCGAAGCGTGTCACCTATCGGGCGCAAGGCTGAAACCCGGAACATGACACGGGGGGCGGACAGGTTGGATACGACTGCCAGGTAATGGTAGGAGAAAGAATTTGGAGCTTGAGAACACAGCTTGTTATCCACAGGGCAGGGATTACGCTCACAGCGCCTTGGAAGAAAGGACAACAAGAGTAAGTGGAATAACTGTTGAATTTGTTTCGATACGTTGCAAAAGCTGTATGAATATTTTTATCAGAGAGATAATATGAAATGTATTGTTGTGGTTGTTGTTTGCAGTGGTCTAATGGGTGTAACGTTCCTCCCCAGCTTTGACAGTCTCAATCCAAAATGGACATTTTTTTTTTAATAAAGAAATGTAAAGCTTTTTTTTAAACGTTTTGTCTTACATTGCTGAAGTTTTGACGTAAGTGGCGTGAGGATTTTTCGGGCAGTCCACACGAACACACTGGAAACCTCCATATGTGTTGATGCACGTCTGCTCCCTGGTGCAGTTGCTTTGTCTGGTGGCGCACTCATCAATGTCTGCAAGAAAGCAGAAACACCACGGCAGGCACAAAGGGATCATTCATCAGACTTAAATCAATTTAGATGCGAAAACAAACTGAAGGCGTGAGCTGTGAGGAATTTATTATGGTAACTTCTACATGACCCGCTCTTGGTACTTCCAGAGGAGAGGAAGCTTTTACACCATTGACCAATTCACCATGAAGTCACACGGATGGCAAAAGGTCAGATTGCGCCAAAAGTAAACAAACCCCAAATGTATGCTGTGCTAAATAAATTATGCAGTACAACAGATACTTCCTTTCATTACAGTATCTTTACATCCTTCTTTCTCCAATTTCAACATTTTCTACCCTGTACTCCAGACATTTTATATCTTAACAGGTTTACAAAGTTCATTGGGTTCACATTACACAAACAGAGAGCCGTCAGTCGGAGCAAGATGAGGACTTACTGTACACACTACACAGACAAAAATTCAGTGTTAAATTGACTCCCACAGAGTTGATTTCAACACTTTTTCACAGTTTATATAGTTCCACAGGCTCCAGAGTAAAATCAACTCTAAAAATAGTTAAGTATTTAACACAGCGAGAGAGTATATTTTTAACTCATTCAACAGAGTTAAATTAACACTACAGGAGTGGACAAGTACTTCTCAGACACATTTCCCCCCTCTCAGTCAGTGTTAGTTTAACTCCTAACCGGGATTCGATCATTGTGACCCATTGTGGCCCACCAATCAAAATGTGCCCACCCCTGATCTACATTTTGCTTGTACAATTTTGCAAAGGCTTCACAATAAAAATGCACCTTTACAGCTGCGTCCATCGCGAGTGACATCATATCCAGCCGGACAGGTGCAGCGATAACCTCCAGCGGTGTTGACGCATGTGTGTAAACAGAGTCTCCCAGCCTGTCCATTATGAAACAGCTCACATTCATCTATATCTGGAATACACAACACATACACGCAATGTGAAATCACGTCGCTTGAGGGTTTTGTTTCGACATTACTTATTAGTCATACCGGTGCATGTGGTGCTATCTCTGCCGGAGATTGTGTACCCTGGCTCACAAGTGCAGTGGGTGGTCCCCTGCACTGTACTGCAGCGTGATGGAAGCACAAAGGACCCAGCTGTGTCAGCTGCCTGTGTAGCGGTGGCGGCGGCAGAGGCCGGGAATGTGGCGGCCGAGGTGTTTGTGACGGTGGCAAAGACTGCAGAGGAAGTCAGGAAAGGTCATTTGGGATGCTAGTAAAATCCAGTGAGATCCAATAAAAGGGATGAATAAAAATGGTCACACGTAAGAGTGGTATTTATTTAACATTTAAACGTTTATTTAACTGGTATTTTGTCCTTCCAGCCCTGATTGTGGGGGTGTACCTAAAGTGGCATCTTTGTTGCATGTGATTGTTTTATTCAGTCAGCGATTCAATCATTAAATGAAGTGAAAACACAAGAATACAGTAAACAAAATTTTTTTTTAATTTCTTATTTACGATGGCGAGCACACTATCCACTGAAAGATTATGCCTTAAAACTGATGGAGTAACGGATAAAAAAAAAGAAAAAATCTGAACAAAGTGGGCTTCAGACATAAGGTCTCTTTGTACTCCACAGCTGTGCAGTGGGGAGCAGACAACCACTCACCCAGAAACTATCCAGGACTGCAGGCTTAAATTCAATAAATCCGCTTTGTGGGTTGGAGCTTTGGTTTGTATTAGCAAACCAAACCACTGAACAAGAGTAAGCAGGCCAGGGGAATACCTGTCTTGAAAAAATGTTGTATCTGGATTTGGATTTACATAAATCTAGAGAATACATTTTTTTGCCATTTAACTAAGAAAAATATAAATCTGTACGGGAGGGTAAGTAAAAATAAACAGATAATGCAATAGTAATAATAACAATGTGTTGAATTGCCCTGCATCACAGTTGTTTTTAAAACGCCCGCCCCCCCCATTTCGCTGAATAATATAAGAAAAATATACATGCATTTCATGTCCAACTCTCCATCAGTACATTATACATACATGTTGGCACGGGGCTTTGGCAAGTTTCTCCAGCCCAGCCTTTAGGACAGATGCAAGAAAACTGATTGACTTCATCCAAACACGTTCCACCATTCAGGCATGGGATGGACGCACACTCGTTGACTTCTGCGTGAAGACAAACCAAGATAGAAGAGCTTTGTGTGAGGAAATATTGGGGGAAGGAAATGAGACAATTGATGGTTGATTAAAAAAAATTGTTATACAAACTGCATAAATGACTAAGAAACAACTAGCTAACAAAATATAAATAAAAAAATAAAAAATTGTAGCTCTGTCTTCCGAAAAGCAACAATAAATTGCAATTTTGCAATAAAAGTAACATTTTAAAAATCACATCAATATTAGAGAGATTTAATAAGCTGTTTAAAAAAATAACCACAACATAAAAAGTAAAAAATGGTCACGAGTCACAGAGTATTGGGAATGTTGGTCACTCTCACCTTTGCATATCGGCTGCTGGCCGCTCCAGCTCAAACTTTCCTGACAAATTCTGCTCTCTGTTCCCACAAGTTCAAAGCCAGGGTCACACAAAAAGTGAACCTCATGGCCCAAGCTGTGTGATTTGCCCAGCTTCCTCCCATTGTTTGGTACATCCAGTTTTGGGCAAGTACCTTGGAGAAATAATCAAACTGAACATGAATATTTAGCTTGTCATATTATATTAATACATTCATATTTATTTGAATCCATTGTTTCCTTGTTTAGAACTTACTGTTTATGGTTCTCGTGGAGTGCTTTCCTGTGCTACTCTGCAGTAGGTTTATTTTCTTCTTCAGGTTGCGCAGGCTCTGCAAGTAAGAGGCTTCATGAGCTGTGAGAAGTTTCTGGATCTGTTTCAGGGATCCTTGTATTTCCAGTCTGCTTGAACAGTCCTGGAATACAAAAGTGAGACCATTTGTTGGTTATTAGTCACTTCACAAAACAGCCTCCAAAGTTCTTCTCTCTCTCTCTCTCTCTCTCTCTCTCTCTCTCTCTCTCTCTCTCTCTCTCTCTCTCTCTCTCTCTCTCTCTCTCTCTCTCTCTCTCTCTCTCTCTCTCTCTCTCTCTCTCTCTCTCTCTCTCTCTCTCTCTCTCTCTCTCTCTCTCTCTCTCTCTCTCTCTCTATATATATATATATATATATATATATATATATATACAAATATATATATATAATAATGCAAAAACAAATATTACAGCACATTGCTGCCGATTTAAGAGGGACTGCGTCTGACCAAAAATGTAAGGGCAATGTTGGGACTGAAACCTTCAAATCAGCTCTGTTGCAAATGTGAGTCTGTTGAATGTCGGCGCAGTACAGGCTTGAGATGTCTGATATTGAAGAAAACATACTTGGATCAAAGTGTGTTTGTCCAGTCTAAGTATTTGCATGATGGAATGTCAACTCACACAATCGTGTACTGTAAGTCAGAAACTAAAAGTGCCCGGTTTACTTCTCAGATGTGGTGTGGTTGGCACCAGACAACTTACGTAACTGTACAGCATGAAATCAGGAAAAAAATTAGCAGACTCGGCAAAACCTATAAAAAAGATTCTATGTGCAGACGTGAGCAAACTACGGCTCGGGGGCCACATACGGTCCATTAAACGTTCTAATCCGGCCCGCCAAACTTGAAAAAAAAAAAGAATAAACCTTGTTAATGTTTAATTTTCTAAATACTTTGGTGTGTCAAACACAGATATTTTGTTGTAATGCGTGTGTTCATTTTCATTTAAAATTAAACGTTTTTTGTTTCTATGATGAGGTGAGGTCATCAAAAAACTCCATTTGTACCTGGTCCGGCCCCCAAATTTTAGAACCCATTGTGGCCCACCAATCAAAAAGTTTGCCCACCTCTGCTATAGAGGATTACATATCTGCTATGTGCTAGATCACTCAGCACTTGCTCAAATCAAGAGCTGTGAGAAAATAAATAGGAGCATTTACAAGACACTAACTAAGGGCCTGATTTACTGATGGTTTGCCTTGATTATGCATGAGAACGAAAAACATAATATTGTGCTGATGTATGTTACTTGTAAGTTTTAAATTATTGACCCATGTCTTTTTTTATCCACTTTTACATGTTTGGAGAAAAGCATCTCGACATTAGAAATTGCTTATACAATTTTCACTATCACTTAAGTAATTAATGTTGATTTTGTATTGTTTTAATTATTATTTTTTTTTTTTTTAATGTAATGGGGTCTCACCTCTTGCCCTCCTCTTTTAACAGCATAATCCCCCCTTGCCCCATCACCTCATGCTTGTTTTCAGGCAACCAAAAATGTGTTTTCCAGCAACAGTTACGTAAGAAGAGTCAATATTTGTTGGAAATATTTCTGATCTGGACAGCAGTGAGGTTTGGAGAGGCTTCAGTCATTAGGAGCTCGGCTGGTGTTTATAGTGTATTTGTCAAAGGCCTCTTTCTACCACATTTCACATGTATGGTTGACGTTAGCACAGCGTGTACGAGGCATGCAGGTATGCAGTGCAAAGATTTTGGACAGGTCCCCCGTGCTCTCATTTTTGTCTCTTCTCCATGTGTGTTAATTTAATAATATACTACACTCATACTGCATCCTGATGGACACAAACTGAAGATAGAAATAAACAAGGTGGCAATTCATGAGTAAATCGTAAGGAAATACAAACGTTGACATTTCCGCATGTTGCAGCTTAACTAAGAGTCTTTGACGGTCAAAACTTATTAGACACTAATCGAATCAGCTTATTCATCATCTGGTGCTGATGTGCAAGGTCGGCTCATTCAACATTTGCGATCGTTTGTCAACTCAATTCCAATCCAAGCTTGACCTTTCAAAATCCTCTAAACTTATTTTCACAGTGCACTTACCTGCCCAGATGTAGGATGCAGCGAACAGAAGCCAAGCAGCGTGATGACGGCCGTGACCGATACAAACATGTTTATGCTAAAATCTCAGTCCAAACGCGGAGACGGTGATCAGATCTGTGATGCCTGAGGCAGTTTGAACGTAGAGTGGGCAGCTCAACACAGTGTCCAAGGACTCCTCCAGGTGAGTGAAAGACCACACTTGGCCAGTGGGGAAGTTACTGTGGAATGTTGGCTTTCAGAGCCAAGAGCCAATCAGAAGATGAAGATATGTTCCCTTCCACTTAACAAACAACTTTGGTGTGGACTTGCTCAGCGTAGGTTTATTTACAGTTTCTTCATGAATAGATGTGCTGGTTCTGGATGGTACATGCTGTATATGTATTCTTTAACCACACCGTGTGACAAGCAAATATGGAACAACTAACACTCTTGAAAAACATAAAGTAATGTTTTTAAGGGGATGGGTTGTTAACACCAGGTAAACAGTTGACTATGCCGAAATAGCACACCGATTGGACAGTAGATTACATGCGCTGTATATAAAACATATCATCGGTGTCGGGCAGAAACCTTGTATGTCCAAATATCCATTCATTATCCAAATCGCGGAGCCTCACGAGGGCCGCTGGTGTGCTGGAGCCTATCCCAGATGTCTTCGGCCAGTAGGCGGCGTATACCGGTTGCCAGACGCTCGCAGGGCATGTCCAAATATGGTCAGTTTCCTATTTTTTTTTTACTACGCATTGCTACGACAGCCAGTGGCAACAAAAGGCGTAACATTACTACAATGAAATTGTATTATTGAAATTCACTTGTTAAAACAGGACTTTCTTTCTTCATTAAACATTTGCGTTGATAGAATAATTAATTTACTATTGTGCTATTTAAAAAAAAAATCTATATATTGTTCATCCCTTAGTTTATTTTTATTTAAATTTAAGTTTTGACATCCATGACAATGCATTTGAATTTGTTTGCTCTTATGGAAACAATAAAGGGTCAGTGACGTTTTTATTTTCATTGTTTTGGTAAAGGCTTCCACCTGTTGGCCAGATACTGTCATTGGATTTGCTTCTTTGAAAGTAAAATCCAGTAATGTAAGATCTGTTAGAGGTTCAGAAAATGGATGGATAGATATTTCACGTGCTTTTATTTTTGTAATCGTTTGTAGACATAACGAAGAGATGATTTGTAACCTTGATTGTTCTCTTTTTATCAAACAGGCGTGGTTCAAATTCTATAATTCAGTACAGAAGAACACGGGTACAAGCCACCAGAATGAATTTAATCTTTAGGGTGTTGGGGGTCTCTCTTCGAAATCGGGTGAGACACTCGGCCATCTAGTCAAGGAGGTGCTCAGAGTCGAGCCGCCTCTCCTCCGCATTCAGAAGAGTCAGATGAGGTAACCAATGTTAGTTCAGTCATGACTCAATTCTGTCGGCAGGGGTCACTATTTTATTTAATAAGTTCAGAGGAGACACAATTATTAATTATATTGAAAAGGAAAATGTTATTGGATTTTAAAATAGAATATTTTGTCAAAAATAAAAAAAATGTAAAAAAACCCGCCAAAAAAAAAACAAGACAAAACATGGCCCTCTAAACGTCTGGCATTACTGCGCATGCGCACTGCGATCCCCGAATGTTCTCGTTGCGGACGACAGTGTTGCGCGCAGGCGCAATTGAGGCGCAGCACAAGCAGACGAAGAGTGCGACTGGCGCAACGCTGAGGGATACTTTGGCCCTTAGGCTGAGCTTTCTGTGGATTTGGGTTGACGGAGGCATCGGTTATTAAAATGACCAGTGGGTATCGACATATATAAATTTACCGTAAGGCATTATATACTTCACAGCAACTGCATGCTCTCGTTGTTTCTGTCTTTCGCCTAGTCGAGTTGTGGCGCCGTCTATTTGCTGGAACAGTCTTCTCGCAGGGCTTGGACGTTTCCAGATTTGCCCATAATAATCCCTCAGAACTTTGTTTATTCGTTATTAGATAGACTATACGCGATAAGCAACTGCATTAAGAGTTAATCTGTTGTACTAGCGTTGCTCTAGCTAGTTTTTGGCCTGCTGTAATTGACTGATACAAATGCTCTTCCAGTGATTCTATGTTATCAAATCGATCACAAAGATAAACACTTTAAAAATCATTTTCGGTCAACAAATTAATCAGATGCATATCGGGTGTGTCTAGCTTGTTAATTGTTTTGCTGCTCGACCTGTTTCTGTTTTGTTGTGGTTTGAGCTGGAAAGCTGCTCAACAGCACCCCTCTGCCACGTCGTCTGCTTTTTTTTTTTTTATCCTGCACTATTCCTCGCTTTTACGACATAACACAAATTGAGGTTACGAACGGCACGCGGCACATGAGGGCATGCTCAGGTAGAGCCGTAATTGCTCTTTTAGCTCTTAATTAATGAGCTCTCCTTCCCCCAACACACGAAATTCAAATGATCAGCACATCTAAAAGCTTTGCAGAAGCCCGATAACAATCTTTGTGATGTATTATCAAAATCCCTTTTATCACATCTAATTGTATTGTTAAAAATCGAAAATTGTGTTAAATTGTTAGGCGGTATATCGGTTTGCATCGTATAGGTAAAACAAACAAACAAACAAAACGTATCTTTAACACCTCTGTGAACAGGTTTTAACATTTCTGAATGTCGTTTTCTGTGCAGGTGAGGGACAATGCAATATCCCTCTGAGCCCACCCCACTTCTCAGAAAAGTCACTCAGAATATTTCCGAGACGTGATAATCCAGTCTTTGCTCACTTTAATTGCGATGGATGGATGAAAATGCTAAAAAAAAAAGAAGAAATCCTTATCAATATGTGTTACATCATCATGTATGAGTTTGAAAGGATATAACAGCGTTTTGATAGTTTACAATACACTTGAAGCCATGGGTGGAAAACTCCGGTACTCAAGGGCCACTTCCCTGCATGTTATAGAGGTTTTCTCCTGCAGCACACCAAATTCAAATGATCGAGATCGATATCAGGCCGTTGCAAAACTTGCTGATGAGCTGATCATTTGAATCAGGAAACTTCTAAAACGTGGCGGAAAACTGCCCTCTGGGACCGAAGTTTGAGACCCCAGGTTAAAGCCATTAATATAGGAGAAGGGGTCCACTGTATATGACGTTTCCAACTAACATTGTGTTTTTATCAGGGGGAAATCAGCGTGAGCTTGCACGCCAAAAGGCTGCCAAGAAGGCTAACGAGAGCGGCAAAGGGAAGAGAACTGATGACGGGCTCTCGGCCGCCGCTCGCAAGCAGAGGTACAAAACAATATGCATCAATCAACACTTGATTGTGATTCAATATTAGATAAGTTTAACCCTCATGAAACCTTGTCTCTTCCCCTCAAGGGATGCTGAAATAATGCAGCAAAAGCAGAAAAAAGCGGACGGTGGAGAGAAAGACAACCCAAAGTCCAAATGAAGAGCTTATTTTATCCCTTATTCTGCTTCCTTCCTGATAAATATAAAAGCCAGTAATGTCATTTTTTTAAATATCCGAGACTCAACATAGAATTGAGCCTACATTCTCTCCTTATGGCAAATGGAATATTTTTTTCTGGGGTGAAATTGTTGGCTCTTATCCCACACTGATGCCACGTGCATGCAGAGTCGCGTGGGTGCTTTTTAGCTGCAGGAGAAAGATGAACAGTCGTCCACACAAAGCGTCGTCGTAGCTGTTGTGTATTCTTCTTGTACAAAACATGTCTCCTGATGATTACTAATAAAGAGTATCTTTGTAGTTCACACTCACTTGTCTCATTATTATTATCTATTCCATTAAATGTGAGTTAATTAGACTGTTGGGAAAAACACTGAAAAGCTTTGATCAGCGTCCCCCCCCCCCCCCACACACACACTTTGACTGAAATCTGGTGACACACTGCCTGGTAGAACCAAAGACACATAAGAAGGGTACCAGTGGTGGCAGAGAACTAAGTTACAACTGTAGAAGTGGAACTTGGTTCGACCTTGGAATGTGCCTGACTGCACAGTAAAATCTGAAAAAAAATAAAATAAAATCCGTTTTACCAAGCAGGTGCTAGCAAATAGCACATAACTGGGCTTCAAACAGTGGTCAATGGCTACTATTAAAATAAGCAAATTTTTACTGCACAAAGAACTGCATTTGTTACTGTTGACAACAAAATTGTTTTTTTTTTAACTCTAGTTTTTTTTTTTTTTAATCATCCAAGAAAATCGTTTTTCTCTGATAATGCAAGATAAAGAGAAGACAAGCTTGGGCAATGGACAATTAAATTTCAATGAACTGATCATCGTTAGCCATCGAAACATCTACACAGTATCTTGTTTTGCTTAAATGATACAAATTTAACTTTTAGCCAACGACAACAGCCAGAAAGAAAAAAAATAGCTTCAAACTAGCGTATCATCAACTCGTCATATTGTCAATTTAAAGTTTACACCAACGTAAGTGTGATTTCAAAAAGAATAGCAACAAAATAAGTTAAAAGTAACTCATTGGTAGTGATGGTAAAATGAAGCGACAAATTTGCTTCATGAACCAGTTGTTGTATTTTTGAGTCCTGTAGATGGCACTGTTGTGTTAAATAAAGGGTTTAAAAAATGTCAGTGTGCTTTCAGCCCAATGTTGAACCGAGAGTGCCATCTACTGGAGTCCAAAAATACTACATCTGGTTCATGAAGCAGATTTGAAGCTTCATTTACCCATCACTACTCAGTGGTAGCGGTGATTTTCAACAGCACAAAACTGGTGAAAAATCCTGGTGGACTATTTTTAGAATAGGCCTACGGGCTACCTGAAGGCACCATATTGGTAACCCCTCAGTTATAAACAAACAAAAAAAACATGATTAGGTGAAGTCGAGAATACCTCGCCGCAAATTGCAGGTACACTGTGTACAAACGGCAATTACTAAACCTCACCACCAGATGGCAGGAAAGACCACGGTGTATTCAAGTCAAATCTATACCCCAAATTCAATAAACTACATGCCAACTTACTCCTTTCTGATTTTTGCAGATGATTTACTATTGGCTTTTTCAAGTCGTGATTTCCAACTCCCACTGGAGACGTTCACAGCCGAGTGTGAAGCGGTTGGGATGAAAATAATCACCTCCAAATCTGAGACCATGGTCCTCAGTCGGAAAAAAGGGGAATGCCCGCACCGGGTCGGAGATGAGATGATACAAGCGGCCGAAATATGTTTCCTCCGCAGGGTATCCGGGCTCTCCGTTAGAGATAGGGTGAGAGTGAGAAGCTCAGTCATCTGAGAGAGACTTGAGCCGATGAGAGGAACCAGATGAAGTGGCTCTGGTAACTGGTTAGGATGGCTCCTGGTCACCTCGCTGGTGAGGTGTTCTGGACATGTTCCAATGGCAGGGGGCCTCTGAGACAACCCAGGACACGTTGAAGAGACTGTCTCTCAGCTGGCCGGGGAATTCCTTGGGATCCCTCGGAAAGATTTGGAAGAAGTGGCTGGGGAGAGGAAAGTCTGGGCTTCCCTGCTACTCCTGTGACCTAATGCCGGATAAGCAGTAGGCAATGGATGGATGATAGAAGATATTAAAAAGGAAAATAATGCAGTATGTTCAATGAACGGTTACAACCCCCCCAAAATCTTTTATGAATATACAAACAACGCTTAATCATATGAGCACTTCCTCGCAATAAAATGTGGTAATAAGACCTAAATAATTCCTCTATCGTGATAACGATCAGCAGTCGGACATGTATAGATATGTTCTGAATATAAAAACTAATATAGTCGTTTTAATTAAAAAAAAAAAAGAGCAAAGCATATCATAGATCAACGAAAAAAAAAAATCCTCACGAAGGTGTCTGTCAAAAACATTGATTTTATTCATTTATCATAAAAACTTTCAAATAAAGTGCTTTTTATGTACATTATAACAAAAACAAGAGTCACAATTCATCTCCATAATACAAAAAATACAGTTCACAAGTATTTACACGACAAATAATTATAATAACAATAACAATTATAATTATAATAACTAAAAATAAGAGAAGGGATTCATGCAGGCAAGACCACATTTGTGTACTTTGTTCAGCTAAGTGGATGATGTTTTTTTTTTTTGGATGAGGCCTATATGGAATATCGAATGTTAGTTGTATTGTGCTGGTCTTTATCATGGGACTGTTTGAACAAAACAAAATAAAAATCCTAAAAACGAAAAAAAAAAAAAGAAAAAAAAGCAATGAGGTGGCCATTACATTCAAGTCCAGTACAGTATTCGTTGCGTCACTGAGGAGCCGCTCAAAATGAAGCAAGCGTAAATTGCTCTGGAACATAAAGCTGGTCAATAATAAATATGCACGACAATTAAGGCCAAATGGTAACTGTACATGTCAGTTTGTGTCTTCAGAAAGGCATGTGTCCAAAAAAAAAATAATTAAAAAAATTAAGCATTTTGAGCAGCCCCTCGTATTATGGTTAGCGGCTAACGTTAACAATGGTAGTAGCATGACCCGTGTCGTCGTGAATTATAAATGCTGGGCAGTACGACATGGTACGTCGCAACAAAAAAAAAAGGCAGAACAACAAAGGCATTTTGTAATTTTATGAGGCTATCAAGCATATAAAAGCAGGATATATATATATATATATATATATATATATTTTTGATCATGTAGTCACGTTCCCAATTAATATATTTTCCATTAGTTCAGATGGGGAAAAAAATCCAAACATTTTTTTTAATCAACGGTGTGTTTGTCTTATTTCGACAACAGTGTCTTTGTTGTGTGGTGTACTGACGGAGGCAGTGGCGAATTCGACTACTTTGCTGCCGGCGCGAGCCCGCATGCTCACGGGCTGTCTCGTAATTATTTGTCCATTAAGATGCTTTTAAGGTTTCCAGGTTTTGATCTACACATTGAAATGCAATAGCAATAACCATGTAAATTTGCATAGTTAAAAAACACTAAAAAACACACCTGTTAGCTTGGCGCAAATAAAAATAAAACATATTTTGATCTGTAGTGTCAAATTTAATTTGTGTTCTAGCACTGCTTAGCTAATTTGAGACGAGTATGAGCTGACAGACCAATTCAGATTCAAGATTTTTGACAATTTTACGAATTAATTTTTAGATTTTAACATACTTAGCAGTTTAGCTTGGCACAAACAGAGCTAGCTTGGCTCGCTCTAAAAATGACTTAATCTAAGTTGTGGCCGAATTCACGCAAATTAAATTTGAAGTCATTTTTACAAACGTCCGTGTCACCTGTTCCGCAAGTTAAGCTAGCTAGCAGCTTGTATTACCGTATGGCTCCAGTTTCGGGATTGTATTCAGTAAGTAATTCATTTGCATATTCAGTAAAGCTTAGCAGTTAGCTTACAGGTTTTTGCTGGGCATGCTCCAGAAGTAACCAAATCTTAATTAGCAGCATATTAAGTTTCAATTTACGGCGTATTTTAAACAGTAGTGTCCCCTTTTAAGTCATAGAGGCACCACTGTTTCCAGCACTGTTAGTAGCTAGTAGCCTTTTATAATATATATCGCTGGTGTCAGGCAGAATGATTGTAACTCCAAAATCATCATTTTTCGGGAGACCCCCCCCCCAAAAAAAACGGTTAGTAAAAATAACGTTGCATCATCAAAGAGAACAAGCCATTTTCAATACTGTTGATTGGTAAAGAATCAGGTAAAATAACACCCACACGTAAGAACTGACCATTAGTTTAAATGTTTGAAAAAATATTCCATATACCAAATTTTGATAAATGCGGTTTTGGCCTGACGCCAGCGATATGTAATTGCCGTAGCTAGAGTTCGCTCTTCCTAAAAGCATACATTCTGACTAGATTCCATTCCTGCTTTAATATGCTTGATCCACAAACACGAGTGTGCTCAATAGCAGTCGCCGATCGCGGCAGCAAAATATTTTGGGTTGCAAACATTTCAGTTCTATCTCTACAACACATCTTACGCAAGGTCCCTAAAAAACGCACACACGCGCACAATATTAAGCATAGACAGTCGATATAATCCCAGCAATAAAAAAAACAAAAAAAAAAAACCCAGACCTTTTTTTTTGCGCTCTACGCTGTGCAATTACCGGAGCAGAGCCAGTTGTCGGTTGCTCTATCTTTAAAAGGTTTTCTGCTGAAATCGATACGGCAAGTTTATAGTTCAGTGAAGTGGTGCTGTATATATTCCAAGACTTGGTGCCCTATTGTACGGAGTTAGTAATATTGTTATCTGAGCTTCCAACATCTTTGGGGAAAAGTCTTAAGTCTCGATAGTGTACACAGAATGTTCACGATGGTCCCTGTTTTCTTGCTGTTTTCTCAGTAGTTTGCATTTTAAGGTGGACATTGACATGCTGTGCAAACACCTTTGATTATTTGTGCTTTCACAAGGATTTGAATGATGATGGAGATCATCTTTCCATGGACCCCTCAAACGATTCCATTCTTCAAAAATAATGGACCTATTTATCGATAAGGAAGTTTGTTAATTTTACATAATGTCAACTATCGGGGAAGTTGAGCAACATCTGCATAAGCCGCTGGTAACAGCATTGTTCTGCTCAACGCGACGTTGGCATGAAAGAGGAGTTCAGAACATTCAGATCTCCCATAAAAAAAAATAAAATAAAAAAACAATGACTTGATTTTTAATGTTTTCCATCTGAGCAATAGTAAAACGCATATGACGACATTAAAATTTTGCAGCGTTTCGCTGCACGACTAATTCCAGCAGGTGACATGTAGTAGTGATTGAACTGTGTGTCAATAGATCTTACAATCTTGCAAAATCCTAGTTGTGATGTTTTTGGGGTCAATTTGTTGCGCAAGTCGGACTGCGGCACTGCCCAAGTTCAGCAGATGGCATAGTTTATTTTAAATACCGAGTGGTGCGTGAACTGTGTCAAAAGACTTTCTTCATAAACGTGATGGTTTTTTTTTTAAAGATATTTTTTGTCTGACTGACTTCTTGTTTTCTCTCGGCTTTCCCTGCCCTTTCTTTTCAGTAGGTCAGCATCCGAAACATAATCAAGGTAATAAAATATTTCGAGGAGTAAAGCTAATTAAAAAAAAAAGAAAAAAAAATTACGTTACGTTTTTGTTTGACCTGTGGCAGGGACAAACGAAACCTAGCGGAGGGCAATTTTATATTTTATACAAATTAGTGCCTACATTGTGAAGTTTTGGAAACATTTCTTCGGTGCGTTTTCTGCCATGGCCGCTGCACCAAGTCATTATTTAGTGTGTGTACTGTAGCTGTATGATAAACAGCATTAAAAAAAAAGAAATATCAAATTTGGAAAACATGCCCAATATGTCAGTCACACTCAATGGTGAGCTAATGTAGCGTAAATGACACAAAAAGGTGCCAGGAACCGAAATTCTAGATTTTTCATTGTTTTTTTTGTTTTTTTGCCCATGAGTCTTGGCTCTTGCAACAAGTGACCACGAAAAGCATGTGACGTGCGCAGGAAAAAGCAATTCTGTTGTTATCCATTGCTATACCTGCGATCTAACAACGATTCTATTTTAGTTTTGACATTTTTGAGGTTTGCACAGTTGAGTACATTGTTGTAGTACGAGAAGTAGACAGAAGGAGAGAGTAGTGTAGAATTGCTGGTTTGTCTAACTAAGTGGTCTGCAAGCCACTTTTAAATTTTTTTTTAAGTCATATAAAAGTCACTGAATACAGGATGATACTTTAGTGCCTTTGACAAATGTCGATGTGTGCTCTTTGCGATCCTAAAACGAAGAAAGTCATCACAACACAAATGGCACTATTGCATTTTGTTAATTGTTGCTTCTTTTTTGTTATTTTTTTTTGGCACAGAGCATGGGATGATTCAGTGCGACCCTGAAGATTATTATTTTTTTACTCCTTGGCTTTCTATTAAGTAAAGCGGGGTATACACGCACCCAAAAAAATCCCCAAATGTGTTCTCATAGGCTGCGTCTAAATTTACAAGCTGTGCTTTTCTGCTGCGTAACGTCACTTCCGGCGCGACACCACGTCAAGTCGAGTTGCGCCGGAAGTGACAAAATGCGGCCGAAATGAGCGGCCTTCGGAGGACTCAGCCCGTGAATTTGGACACAGCCATAGTGGGGAGTACTCAACATGATCATCGCGGCATACTCAACACAAAATAATGTCTGTTGCAATGCCAAGATTGACCTGTGAGTGGCAGCAGAGTGCCACAGGACACCCAACCAGCCCCCCCCAAAAAACACAAAGAAGAAATAAAAGATCGGTTGTGGCTGTGTTCGGAATCACTCCCAGGCTATATTGAGTAATAGAAAAATTGTAGTATTGAGGGTTAGTGGTGAGCGGGTAAAGGTCACGAGAAAAGCAAAATATCCCAAGAGGTATAGAGCTGATACATAAAAAAAAAAATAAAGTCAATACAAAATAACGGATGGACTCTGTTTGCATTCATTTTTTTTTTTTAGAACATACTCAGCTCAAAATAATTTAAATTAATTGTTCTTCATTGATTAGTTCAAAGCGTAATACTGAAGGTCCATTGTCGTTACGCAACAGCAAGGACATAATTCACCGCATGCCTCAGTAGTGTTTCAAATTTGTTTTTTTTTTGGGCTATGGCCTTCCAGTGTCGAGTTCGCATGCTCTCCCTGGCATTAATGAATGCCGAACTGCAAATACGTTCACTGGAGTCTACAATTTAAAAATCTCTATGCAGTAATTTGGGAGTAAGGAATTAGCGAACGATTCCGAACACAGCCCAAGTATTTGCTAACGAAATATTGCGGTGGTTGCAAACTCTTCGACTTGTCTCCATGTCACGTGTCTCGCATTGAACGACTTGTCAGACATGTCACACAAACACTCAACTCAACAAGTTGCTCCTCGATTTGTGTCAGATACCAGCGCCAGCTTCCGCAAGCTTTCTCCTCATTGGCAATCGATCCGCGTCACAATCATGGAGGCTGAGGAACAGCCCATCTCGGTGTTGATATTGAACAGGTTTAACATTTATGGTTGTAGTTTTCCCAAAAAGACACCACAGGCTAATCTTTCAGTGACATCCAAAAAAAATCAGGTCTTTCCTGGCGTTGATCAAGGGAGGGAAAATGTGATCAATATGCATGTACCCCGCTTAATGTTCTCATATTTCAACATCATCGTAGTACCTGCACGATTCAGCCTCGCCGCTCGTCAGCTGACAGTCCACGGCGCGAATAAAGACTTTTTTTTTCTTTTCCGGCCATACATTCAGGCGGTGCAAGTCTTTTCGCCGTGCATTTTTTTCTGTCACGATGTCGTACAGTCTCATTGTCCTTCATCATCGTCCGTACAGTCTTGGTGAGGACACAGTTTTTTTTGTTTGTTTTGTCCTCCTTGAACCTGAACTTGGTGGCTTTTGCGTGGCCGAGGGGGCAGTAGACGTCTAAGGACAATTGACTCATAAATACTGAGAGAGCGTCTTCTGTCTTGCATTGCCGCTCTCTGCGCGCATTTTGTATGCAATTAGTGGCCATGAGGAAATGGACTAAATCTACTGGAGAACAGCTGCCACGTCCTCAACCCTGCTGGAGCTGCTTTTCCCGTCCCACACGCAGCTTGAAAGCAAAGGAAATGAGCAAAATAAAAAGCTGCCGGGGTCTCGTCTCACACAATGGAGTCTTTAATCTCCGAGCCTAACCTCACTCTGGGCCGCGGGCAAGTGGGCGAGTACTCCACGTGGCTCTCCTTGACGTTTAGCGGTCGCCCGTCGGAAGCGTCGGAGAAGCTCTTGCTCTCCGGCGAGGACTCCCTGGTGGGCGTGCTGCAGATGTAGTTGTCGTTGAGCGTCTGGTAGCCCTTGTGGTCCGACGTGGACACGGGGATGGTGTTGCCGTTGAGCGGCAGGCTCTCGGCGGGCTTGCCGGCTATCCTGGGTTTCTTCTGCTGCATGCTGGCGCACTCGCCTTGCTTGAGCATGGACTTCATGTGGTCGCGGTTGCGGTAGATGACGAACAAGGAGAAGACGACGAGCGAGAAGGCGAGCAGGGCGCACACCACGATGAGCTCGTTCCAGTAGGTCTTGGTGTGGATCTGCTGCGAGCGAGACTCGCCGGGAAGGATCATGACCTCCTCGAGCTTCACGTGCGGCGTGCGCGAGTGGCCCAACGCCGTCGTGGTGCTCTCGTGCCGGGGTTGGGCTCTCACGCAGTAGTTGGCCAGCAGCTGGCGGAAGCTCTCCTCTTCCGACCAGCACTCGTAGGTCTCCGTCTTGTCGGCCTGCGCCACCACCACCAGGCTGCCATCGGGCGTGGCGTACAGGGACTGGCTGGCGCTGTCACTGTAGCGCCACTTTCTTTGGGCCAGGTTGGAGCGCAGCTTGCAGGGTAACACCCGGAATGTGTTAGAAGGGATTGTGATGAGCTGGCAACGGGATCCACCTGTCCCCAAGAGTGCACACAAACAAGAATAAATGTGTTTCATCATAAATAAGAGAACTTTACAATATTAGAGCCTCAAGCAAATTTAATTCAGTACACTGTGCATTCTAAATGAATCAAACTTTAATAATATATTTTTTGGAAGGATGTTTTCCTGGAGAAAAAATGGGTTTTAAAAAAAAAAATATTTTTATGAAAATATATTTTATAATATATATTTTAAGATATATATTTTTTAAAATCTTTGACAGCTACAGAATTCTACGAACTAGAAACCACTAAAAAATATCAATTGATTGTCATTTATAATGCATACAGCGCTGCTTTGAGACATGAGTTAAATTCATTCTGTGACCAAGTTAATAACTCAAAACGTGTATCTCAAATCCTCTTCCGCAATGAAATGAATGGAAATTCGGAGTAAATATTAACACGAACAAAATTAATAACACAATTATACTGCACAATAAAGAAATTAGAACATTTAGATATTAATAATGTTCATCCCGAAACACTTATTACATTGACTTGCATTAAAAAAAATAAAAAAATAAAAAAAACTTCATTATCTTAAATATGCTGCCTTAATAATTCAATAAAAGGTCAATATAAAACTAAAATTCGCATACACTTTGTTTAGCTTTTGTAGGGCGAATTGGTTATGTTCTGTAATGTTAATGTAACCCAGCTGTCGTTACATTAACAATCAACCAAGTCTTGTTTTTATGAAGCAAAGCGTCATTCTAAAAAAAAAAAAAAAAAAAAAAAAAAATCCAACTCACGACCAACTGCTGGTTGTGCGGATCTCGGACCGGAGAGCGTCCTGTTACAAATGGCCGAAGTGTCAGCCTCCTCCACATCTTGCTGCCAGTGGCTGCGACAGAACATGACACACAAAGAATCCCCCAGCTGCAGTTCAGTGACATGTTGCGTGCACATGCTCACCCGTGTAGCGCAAGCCTTTCATTAATGGCGTGATCATAAAGCCAGTTCAGCTTGACAAGAGGGAACTATCTTCTTTGAAACTGCATTTTGTGGAAGCTCACGTGATAATTGGCCTGTTTTTTTATTTGTTTTGATACGACGTGTGGAACCACTTAAGTCGTATATTACAGTACATGTGGTAATACAGCCATGAAATCTACTCAAGCCAATTAAATATTAGGTTCTGGAAAATCCGAAATGTATTTTTGTTAAATTGGGTAAGTCTCAAAAGCAATTTATGGTGACGTTGACTATCGTGGTTTGTAGTAGTTAAATAGAGATGCGTGTCGTCGGCACCCCCTTTCTCTCTATGAACAGTATCCTGGAATGAGTTGCATTGTGTTGTTTGGCGGCCCCGATCTTGCAACCCTACCTGTCAGGTGGTGCCATCCTGACGTCTCGACAAAGGCGTCCGGTCCAGGCGCAGTAAGGGTCTCGGGACAGGACACACTCGCCGCAGCTTAAGTAGTTGGAGCAATTGGCCACGGGGACCTCCACCAGACCCGAGTAGGACGACACAAACAGAAGGCCCTGCACAAGGGAGTCACCAAAATGTGTATGTTGGTATTAAATCTGTAAAAAAAAAAATTCTGTAAAATCACAAAAACACATGCACTCGTTCCATTTGAGGGGAAGTCGATCCAAAACATTTCTTTTCAAGAATATGTTCTATGCTAGCCCACAAGTCGAAACATGGCATTCTGATTGATTATTGTATTTGTGGAATATGAGTAAAGCAGTAAAATAGGATCACGCATTTTCCTAACAAGATGTATGGCAAAAATGCTCTTTAAATCATGCATATATTAAAAAAAATAAAAAATAAAAGCCATTCCCTCCCTTGGAAAAAAAAAAAAAAAAACCCTTTGCGTTCCCTCGCAAAGTTGAGGTTCCCTTGCGAAGATTACGTTCCCTCACAAAGATCGCGTTTCCTCGCAAAAAAATAAACGGTGCCTCGCAAAGATTTTTTTTTTTGCAAGGGAGAGATCGCATTATTTTTTTAAAATGCGCATTTATGTACTTGTGGTTCAGTTTTGGCTACCCTAACTGTTTGAGAGTACGCTGGAGACGGCAATACTCATGGTGGAGGACTTGGAACGTTTCTTGCGGTCAAGAAATGTCCTCTTTTGTTTAACAATTGCTTCAGATGTTTTTTTTTTCGTTTGTTTGGCAATCATGCTTAATATCAACAACTGGTTTCATGCCAAAGTATTTCAAGCCAAGTTCGAAGTAAAATTCTATTAAACTTGTCCAACCGGTGAACACGCTCCATCTTTATTGCTTTCATTTACATAAACATGCATTTAAAATAAATACATAAATAAAAAAAATTCTTGACAGAAACAAAAAATAAAAAAAAAATGCCTTCACAGCTCCACAAGATTTCATATTTTCCAAAATTCTTTAAAAAAATTATGTATTTTTTGTGAGCATCAAAATCCCATTGAGAACTTTAAAACCAAACTAATAGCCTACTTTTCAAGTGCTTTTATTTAATCTTGACAAAATGCACACAAGCACAGGCAGAACATTTAAACTCCACAAAGAAAGGCCCGAGCTGATATTAGAACCCCGAATTTCAGAAACGCAAGACGGCCGTGCAAAATGCTATACCGCTGTGCTCCTTCACGCCAAAACAATTATATAGTTAAAAACAATTTCGGTAAATAGAGCACAAAATCTGTCCAGATGTTCTCTTGCTTGACGCCAGTGGGGTATTAAATTGGGGGTGACCACGCATTTCAGCAACTTTGATGCGCATGCTGTCGAGTCTATATTAAGGCCGTCTTTCCCGGTAGTATATTAAACAAACATTACTGAATCATCTCGTTTGTCTTTCATCGGCCAGGATACATGGGAAAGTAGCTCGGACTTTATTAGAACGACAATCTTTCGATAAGAGTCCATTTTGTCCTCTGGGAGAGGCCATTATGTCATAAAGAAAGGAAGGTAATGAAATTGAGCTGCGGCTAAAACACCAGCAGAGGATCATAAACCGTGCTCCAGATGGCCAAATAACTCTTAAGAAAACGCAGCAAGACGGCCCCAGAGGGGAGGGATGTCTTCGGGCGGCTTGGTAAATTTAGCTCTTCAGAGTTGAACGAATTGTCATCTAAAAAGCTTTGTAAAACGTAGTTACCCTCTGAGGGTCCAGTTCGATGTGCTGCACGGGTTGCGGGTCGGCAAACAGAACCATCTCTTCGATGATGTGCATCTTGTCGTTGGCGTTGACCGCCTTGTGCAGCTTTCCGTCATCTGGGCACAACAGAAAAATAAATAATAAAAATGGGTTGCAGGTTTCAGAGTTTCCCGACTTATGGCAAGATGAACAAAATTGGGCAAACATCCAAAGACACTTTCAAGTGAGAGCCAGACTACAATTCCTGAAAGGTAAGCTGAGCTGCATTGATTTTTGTAGGATGAGAAACGGCTGTGCTTCATTGGCGAACTGTGCGAGGCCACGCCCATATACGCCACCCAGTCCACTGTAGAATAATTTTTAAAATTCTACAATTGGTCTATAAAATACTAAATGGGTTGGGTGCTGAATATATTGAAGAAACGCTATTTAATATAAACCCACTAGGGCTCTGAGCTCGGCGATGTCAGGTCAATTAGTTTCAACGCAAACACGGCGAAGTGGCATTTAGCTGTTATGCTGCACGCAAGTGGAATAAACTGACAGAGGAAGTGAAGGGAGGTTAAAATCCAGGTTAAAAATGACACTTTTACCCCATAATTTGATTAAGTTAATTTTAAGTATACTTATTTTGGATTTGAAATCCATTTAAGTTTGTTTTTAAATATGTTGTCAATGTTTTGATAATTCTGTGTGAGATACTTTGGCTCTCTTTGCGTTTGATGTCTTTTTTTAATGTATTTTTGGAAACACTTTTGAATCTTGTGCTTTTGGTTGAGTGAAGCACATCGAGTTGCCTTGTGTATGAAATGTGCAAAATACCGACAAATCAAACTGCCTAGCCTTTATGCAATACAAATAAACCTCTCTGAAACTGTCCCAAAATGTACCAGTTCATTTCTGTACATCATGGCACAGTTTGAAATCATTCTTCCAAACTCTCATGTGGTTTGGGGTTTTTTTTTTTTGTTTTATTCAACCTGTTCCGATGAAGAGCACATCATAGGCTCTCTCCATCCCCTGGATCTTGTGAACGGCAATCTGCGTGTAGCGCACGCTGCGTTTCAGCAGCAAGGGGGCGCTGCGGATCACGCTGTCCATCAGGAAATGATCCTTGACAAAGTTGAGCACCTTGTCGGGCATGTGCAAGGACGACTGGATTCCCATTTGCCTGGCGTGGTTGGTCACACACTGCGCGGGCAGGAAATAAGAGGCGGATAATTAAATACACATTCATCCAAACAGAGCGTATGCATGTGATGCAACTAACCGCTCCGGGTCGTGGTTCCGGTGCCGGGTGGTTGTACGTATACCACTGCTGGGTCTCCCGGTTGACCTGCTTGTAGCGCCCACTGAAGGCCCGCTCCACCTGTGCCATGGTGAAGGCACAAACCGCAGAGCTGCCCGACGCGCCTTTGTACCTGTGACATGACGTGTCATTGACGTGTTATACATGCTATATGATTCGTTCAAGAAGTAAAAAAAAAAGGTGGTCAGCTGCCAGTGATTTTGATATGGCTAATTTGAAGAGACGTTTGGCATGTTCAGTTCTGCAAACGACAGCTGTGGACGATAACGAGACGATGACGAGCTAAACGTGGCTCTTTGATGACGAAAACATGACGCGACGAAAATGAATTTTCGTTGACGAGACGAGACAAGACGAAATTGTTTGCGTGTGGTCCGTCAGACGTGTTGAAAATTTCTGACATCACTTCCCATTGTACATGTAATCTGTCTTCCCAAAAAAAAAAAAAAAAAAAAAAATGCCACTGGTGCAAAAAAAAAAAAAAAAAAAAAAAACTGCTACTATAAGCCTATGTTATGAAAACATTTTGTTTATTAATGTTGCTTTAAAGCCACAAAAGTTGCCAAATAAAATATTTGGATTCTCGTCTTATTTTGGAGCAATGAGCATTGACCACTTTATCTGCTTATAATGCATAATCCTTAGTAGTCGAACAGAAATTCTTTGCTATTGGGTGGAAACCTTGTATGCCAAGATTTAACAAAAATATAAGAAAAACCTTTTGAGTTTTCGTCAAATAAATTGACGAAAACAAGATTGAAACTTTTTTTGGGCGTTTCTGTCGACTAAAACTAACACAAATAGGAGTGACTGAATGAGCATTATCGTCCAAATGACTAAAACTAAGACTAAATCTAAAATCTGCCAAAAACAACACTGCTGTGGAGTTGATATTTGCAGAGTGTATTATCGCTCAGCGGAACCCCAACACCACACGCTACGTTCACCCGTCTTTGCCTCTTACCACTGTGACGTGAAGACGCCGTAGAAGACGGTGCTCTCCCAGCTGTCTCCCATTGGCTTCAGGACAAACATGTCCTGGATGATGTTGAAAGGGAAGCCGTCATCAGGCAGGGAACACAGGAGCTGGGCCTTCAGGAACGTGGTCCACTTCTTCTGCAGCACACGCTCGCCACCTCGGTCTCCCTGGAAACAAGCGTCAACAAATATGTTGAGAATTGGAAGACATTCATGATTCCATGGGAACAGTTTGGAGAAGGCCATTTTTTTCTGTCCCCAGAGTCACTAAACGTTTGGTGTGGTAGAAAAAGATTAATTCCTCCCCGAGGTGTTTGATGTGCATTGGGGTTCGGTCATGATGAAAAACTAATTAATCACAATAAATTCCATGATTAATTGTGATTAATCACCTTTTTCAACTACTATTTTTTCGCAAAATTTATAACAGACATTTACTTGAATAATATCTTGGAATTGATGCAAAATCACCAAATATGAAGTGTATTTAATTCAAAGATTGTTCTAATAGTTTTGATTCTTGAATATGATCTAAACTGAGTCATCTTTACAGGCACTTTTCTCAAAAACATTTCTCACAACTGCCCACAAGCATCAACACTCCAGCGGTGTTAATTTGCAAGGCCCAGTGGTAACTTAAACACAGACGTGCTAAAGACAGCTAATATGGCACAATATTTGCAAACTATGCAAATTATTTTTTTAAGTAAATCAAACTGAGTTAACTGAGTTAAAATATTTACCCGAGTTAAAATTTTTGGGATTAATCACCTGAGTAAACGCTTTCATTTTGACAGCCCTAGTCTCGATAAACCAATTGAGACTCCGATCAAGGCAGCAGCCGTGGCAACCATCAAATATAATCAGTAACAGTGCTACGAAATGCTTCAAAGTGTCAAATGCGCCGCCATCCGGTTTTGGTTGTCCTCGGGGGCGGGGGGGCCGCTTATGGTGACAAACCACATAAACGCCATTCAAAGGGAAACATCAGCAGCTTCGATCTTTTCTTTTTGCAAACTCAACAGTTTCTTATTTTCATCATGTTAGAAACTACGAAGTAGCATTCATAGTTCTTTTGTGTTTTTTTTTGTTTTTTTTTTTTTACAGAGGACCTCCGCTAGCTAGAGGATGAGCGGTACTGTGTTTATTTAAAGACTAGCCGTGTGACCAGAGTAGGAGAGAGTTACCACTTCCTGTGGGAAAAAAATTAAAAAAAACATGTCTCCTTTAAATGAATTATACCACAAACATGAATAATACTTCAACTTGCTCGCCGTTGCCTCTTAAATGTGAGGACACAAAGCCGAGATATTAATAAACGCTTTTAGGGTCGTGCCTCACTCCTTCCCCCCTGAGATTTAACGGAGACAGGAAGAATCTTCAACATAAACACTCATCAGACGACCCTGGTAATTATCAGCGAGCCTGTAAACACGCGGCGAAGAGAACCAACGGCCAGGTGGCTCGTGGGGAGGAGCAAGAGAAAACATCCAAATCTCACGACAGGTCGTAGCAGCGCCAAGGCCTCGATAACGCTGAACTCTGTTCCAAGAGCGCCGGGGAGGGAGGGAAGAACATGTGAGAAGTGCAACATTCCCTCCCGCTGCAAGCTCTTAAACATGAACAATCATCTCGCTGCGTGTCGAGGTGAAGCCTGGCGGGATTGCTGCAGGGCTGGGAGCCAATTAAGCTGCACCGCAGTAGCCTTTGCTCATACAGTAATGAGGCGCGTGCATTCCTGCTCTCTCAGCTGTCCACTGCTCTTGTTAAGTATGCTTGTATTGTACTTTTCTATGGGGGGCAACCCCCACCGGATGGCTGAACTGTGAAAATATGGCTCGGCAACCGCAATATTTCACATTATAGAGCAGAATCTTTAAACACAATACAGAAAAATAATGGAAAAACGACATTCTTGTAGTGATATTGGGCTTTTGGGTGACATTACAAGACAGAATAGGACGTGTGCATTGAAAAGTTGAAGAGGTCAAATTAAGTTGGAAGAAATTATCAGTACTGTATTTTTGGGAATTTAAGGCGCACCCGCACAAAAGCCACAGCAGCTTAAAAAAAAGAAATACGAAAAACAAGCCACACCAGGCAATTAGCCACAGTTTTCTATGCTGGAAAAAAATGGTTGTTTACTGCATGCTGATGCTGATTCCGACAGACACAAAATAAAAGTCCAATAATAATAATAATTATAATGAATGGGACAATCACCATTTTCCGGACTATAAGGCGCATAAGCCGCAGCAGCTCTTTTTGAAAAACAAAACAAAACAAAAAAAAACTATATACAAGACCGCAGTTTTCTATGTTGAAAAACATGAGTTGCTGACTGCATGTACAGGACGATTTTGTACTGTGAATGCACATAAACAGATTGTTAAAACATCTAACATGGCAACAACTTGGCTAATTAAAACAGAACAGACCAAGAGGAATTTTTTTTTCTTAAAAAAAAAATTGAGATTTATTTTGTGTATTTTCTGAACTATAGAGCGCCCCCTACTGGCGGAAAAAAATCCACAGAAAAGCCGCACCACTGTATTAGCCGCATGGTTCAAAATTAGCGGCTTATAGTCTGGAAAATACGGTAGTTCATTTTCCCGAACTTTTTGTGAGTATATACAAAACTATATACAACAGCCAGCATTAGTAGATATATAAAATGTCAAGCTACACTAAAAATGAATTGACATCAACAGGTGTTATATCAAGCACAGGCAGACTGGAATACATTAATCGGAATGGGTCATAAATTATAAAACCAATAGAATGTATATCAAGGGAAATGACCTAACGAGGCAGCACAGTGTTTTCATTTCGTCAATAATAGAAATATCACGATACAGCAATTACATTCTAATTGCCATGAAAAATTGTTAGAAACAAGCTTCTTGCACTTTAATCAAACATAATTTAATTAGGGGAAGAGAGAAATTGACGTTTCCATTCAACTGAAAAGTAGATTTGTCCAATTAACGGAAATAAACTAATTAACGGCTCAATATTTGACAAAAATGAATCACGCTTCTGTTTTTTTAAGCTAATAAAAAAAGATTGCAAAAGGAACGCAAATTAAAATAAAAACGTTCCCATAGAGCAAAGCATCGCCTTCATAGTTTACAATGAAATTTGCATGGACGGAATTTTGCTAGAGCGGGTGACTGATTAGCATGTCCGCCTCACAGCTCAAATTTGCACAGTTCGATTCCGGCTCTGGCCTTCTAGTGTGAAATTTGCATGTTCTCCCCGCGCTTGCGTGGCTTTTCTCCGGGTACTCCGGTTGCCTCCCACATTCCAAAAACATGCGTGGTAGGACCCTCTGAATTGCCCCTAGGTGATTATCCTAGGTTGTTGTTATATTAAAACATAATAACTCAAAATTGACCATGTATGCGAATGTAATAACGACGAAGATGTTTGTCTAAATTTCCGTTGAAATTGGCCGGCCACTCCGACGCTTTGGCATCGGTTGCTATTGCACCGATAACTGTCGTGCTACATCGCCATTTTCTTCCAGCCCTGATTACGAGCAGCAGTTCTACACTTCAGTGAGTAATCCAGCACCTTTTCCACATCCCCGCATCCAGTGTGCACACCTGAATAAACACAGGAAAGCCAGAGTGGGAGAAAGGGAAGGCGGAGACGTCGGAATAGAAAAACAACAACTCTCAAGCGGAATGACTTGGCGAGGCACAGCAAAACAGTAGTAGAAACACGGCGGGAAAGCTTCAAACATGTTCAACGATGGGCCGCTTTATCTGACAACACACACGCTGAGCTAAGGGGGGAGTTTGCCAAGATTAAATAAACACTGGTGCATAACATGGAGACGGGAATGTGGGCTTTCATTAAAATATAGTCACAGGAAAATTCACCAAAATGCTGCATTGGTAAAGATGATAATCATGTTAAATCGTGAATTAAATTTGCCTCCCCCCCCCAAAAAAGCTAATTTATTACACTGTCACGGAGAAGAAATCAAAAATGATGTTGATTGTTAAATTAATTGTAAAGCATTTTGATCATTGACGCAATCCTGACTAGTCAGCATTTTTTTTTTTAGATTTCAAACACAACCCACCATAGTGGTAGTGGTCATGTCAACCTACAAAGATGAAATTAGCCTGCAATTGGTGGGTTGGATAAATGACAAGTCCTGCCTGCAACACTAATGAGAATAAGCGCTATGGAAAATGTTTGGATGGATACATTTGGGAAATAACTAACACTGAACATGAGACACACACACACACACACACGCACATTACAATGCAGTGCAAAAATAAACCAAGCACCTGCAGTTAGTGATGGGTAAATGAAGCTTCAAATGTGCTTCATGAACCAGTTGTAGTATTTTGGGACTCCTGTAGATGGCACTCTCGGTTCAACATTTGGCTGAAAGCACACTGACTTGACATTTTTTATTTAAAGCAAGAGTGCCATCTACAGGACTCAAAAATTCAACAACTGGTTCATGAAGCAAATTCAAAGCTTCATTTTCCCCTCACTACCTGCAGTAAGCAGCAAGTCAATGTGCTGCCTTCAGTGCAATAACAAAAAAAACCACCGGAAAGAAAAACACAATTCGGGGTTACTTTCACACTCATTTCCATATACAGAACCCAGAAAACTCGGCACCAGCGCACCTTCAGGAGCCACCCGAGCGCCAAAGCCATGTGGGAGTGAGTCAGCTGTCGCTTAGTTTTCACGCTTTCTTTGCAAATATCTCATATTATAACGTGGAAACTCGCGGCTATTAAAAAGAAGCGGACAATGTACGTACAAATGCATTTTTCTGGCTAAATTTTGTCGTTGCAGCTTTTAATCAGATGCATTTTGAAGTCTGGAAATTATGATGCTTGAGTAAAAGTAGCTTGTTATTTGTCGGTTGCTTTTACCATAATGGCGCAAACCATTTACAGCAGTTGCACACAAATAACTTTGTACGTAAATTTAAATATAAATAATGACATTTTTTGATAAGGACCTGTCATTCAAAAAAAAAAAAAAAAAAAAAAGGAATTCCTCATTTTTAAAAGCAATGATTAGGTGAGCAATGCATTTTGTGCAAGGAATTGGCCACTATTGCACACGCAACCTAAAGTCACAATTTGTTGAAAAAAAAAAAAAAAAATCGAATTAAACATAAATGTGTTTAAAATATGGCACACATTTAACTACTGGTAACACGCATGTGACAAGGTCGTTCATTATTTAAATTAATTGTGCCACAGAATACATTCTGTGAATGGAAAAGGAAAGTTATTATTTTTACAGTTGACACCCATTATTGGCAGTGAAGAAGGACCAGGCCGCCCCACGAAGAGCAAAAATCCATTTATAGACGGATTCTAATTGTTTTTAATGAATCAGACGAATAATTGGTGATCTGCATTATTTTTTTCTGCCATTAAATCTGCATCGGCATTAAATAATGCATATCGGCCAGGCCTTAATCATAATGTATCCACAACAACACGGTGTGAAGGTGAGGAAGGCACAGCCAAGACTGATGACATTCAAAGTTAAAAAAAAAAAAAAAAAAGAAAAAAAAAATGGAGGAAGATTCCTCAGCCGGGACACTTAATGTGTTCAAAACAAGTTTGTGCAGTTAGACAAAAAAAATCTTGTGATGCACTATTTCCATCACACTTCATGCATGTTCCAACATGGGAGCGTTCCGCCTCTCTCTTCGTGGCAAGTCCATTCACGTTAAACACAAAAGCAGCTGGAGGCCCGCCGCGTCTGGCTTTTATTCGATTTTTTTAAAAATTTTTTTGTGTGTGCGCAGCCGACCATAGGTGTCGTCTTACCTTGCACACGCGAGCGATCCTCGACACAATGGTGTTGTCGAAGAAGTCAAATTCCTTCCCCGCCTCGCTGAAGAAGAAGTAAATCTTGTCGTCGTCGCCCACGGGGTTCCCTATTGGCTGACTCTCTTCGATGTAAGCCGAGCCCACAAAGATGGGATCTGTGGGAAAAATAGAGCAAAACAAACAAAAACGGCATCACTGTGTTTTTGCCTTTATGCACAGGAACCAGCTTCAACGTTGATTTTTTTCTCGCAAACGGTATAAATACAATAAGTCAGTTCTGGGAGAGTGGATGATGCTTAAACCCTTTTGGCTGTAATTGCACTCAGATGTCTCATCAGCATGAATTACAGACAGAACCAAATACAAAAGAGGCCTTAATTGTGTACAGCGCACGGCGTCCTTTGGCAGAGCGCTGACAAAGAGCATGTGTGCCCGCTGACAGAAGTCAGCCAACTAAAGAGGAGCTTGTCCTCTCTGCATGCGACAAACTAATGAGCACTTACTTTTGGGAGCTTACCTGCTCGGTCCGACACAGATACAAAATGGATAAAGTAAGCCTTGTATCACCCAAGTTCAGTTAGATGTATTTTTCTTAATGTTGCCATTCAGTCAAAATTGAGGGAATAATAAAGTGGTACCTTGAGATATGAGTGACCAGACTTGCACGCTTGTTTTCAAGATACAAGCTGGTGTTCAGACATTTTTTTTTTTGCTTTGCTTTTTGAGCCAAAATTCAAGATATGGACGCTGAATGGTGAACAATTCAGGCTTCAAGCTGTTTATTGCCAATCTGAGTTGAAACTTGTTGCCAAATTAAACAAAACAAAGAGAAATGTTTTCGATTTAATCAAACCACCTAAACTTTTTGACGAAAGTCCGCTATCTTAATGCTAACACGCAATGCAAAAAGTCATTGACCGCGTTGTTCTAAATGTTTAATTCTTTACAACTTATTACAACAAATTATGTCATTCCTGTATGCTTTTTGCAAAATGTTATAGAGTGCCATTATATTTAAAACATGACAACAAATTTTGGGGGAAATGACGAGTGACATTGACATTCTTTGATGATGATCCAAAATATGAGAGTTTTGAGTTATGAGCATGGTCACCGAACTAATGAAACTCACATCTCAAGGCGTGACTGAACTTGTATTCTGACCATCTTTTTAGCACCGTTGTATAGGGGTACCAATTGTTTGCAACCGTTTCCCAATAACTCCCTCATAGGCGGGTGAAAAATAAGCACATCCATAACTTTGGGTGAGAGGCGGGGTGCGCTCTGGACTGGTTTCCAAGTCGACCACAGAACACACAGAGACAAAAAAAAAAAACACTCACTCACATTTATGGACAAGTTTGACTCTTCACTGTACCTAATGAACCTCACACAGGAGTATCAAAATTTAATATACTCTACAATCAAGCTATTGTGTGTATGCGGTGCGATGTGAGGATGAATAGAATTTTTTTTTTTTTTTTACCTTGCAGCCATTTTAAAGAATTTTCCGTCTTCAGTGCTGTTCCTTGGCCCAAACTCTTATAAATGACAGGCTCGTTCCCTTGGAAGTTGCTGACTGTGCCTGTGTATAACTCACCATCTTAAAAAAAAAAAAAAAAAAAAAATGAAGCAACAAAATGGAATATATTTAAAATGGATTATAAAGATGTCCTTTATTAGTCCCACAATGGGGAAATTTAAAACGGCAACGTAATCCATTAGAAAGAAACGATACGCTTGCGTTGCGAGTGAAGAGAGTCTGAATGGCGGATTAGCCAAATGCTAATAACCCGCTCATTATTTACTGATAGCTGAACCACAAACAGAAGACACATGCTAATCTGCCCAGGGCCTTCAGAATCACTAATGTTGGTTCATGGAACTTTCACAATAGCAATGAGACTTTTCGACCAACAAAATTTTCAATTTGTCCTCATAGTCCCTGGCCTTTGATGACATCAATATATTCCCATTTTGATTGGTTGTTCAGAGCAAAACCTGTTAGAACAAACTTTGACTAGCAAAAAGACCTCTATGGCTCACTAGAGGTCTAAAGTTTCACTCATTTAATCCCAGCCCTTTGCACTAGAGGAATCCCCTCAATCCCAGTGTTTTTCTGGTTTTTGAATGATTTGGTGAGGCCAACAGAATATTTTGTTCTAATGGTATAAAAACAAGGAGTTAAGACGCAAAAAAAAAAAAAAAAAAAAAGCTAAGACGTATAAATACGTCTTTGGGAGGCAAGGACTACGTTTCTGAAAAGGTATATGTATTTCTTATGGAGTTAAATATGCTGCTTTAAAAAATAAATTAAAAAAATGCGTACCAACAATGATGGCGGTGGATTTGTACTCGGGATTAAAAGGGCAGCGGCTGCGTCCATCCTCCATCGCCACCTCGCCGGCGTCATCCCTCGCTAGCGTGAATGTGGACGTGTTCTGCAGACAGACAGGCACAGTGTGATGATGTCACCCTAATAACAATGACCTCAGCCGCCTCCAGCGCTAAAATACACAAGCGAGCTGACTTACTGGCAAGCGTGGATGGTGAGTAAACAGGTTGTCGTTTACCACACATATGGTTTGAATCGTGAGCAAAGTGGTCTTCGATCTGGCACATGAGCCTTCATGCTCCGCTTTAATAAGCAAGTGGTGATCAAACATGTTTTCTTTCAACTTTTTTTTTTCTTTTATTTCCATAGGCTTTTGTAATTGAATCCATGAGAATGAATGAAAACTCACGAATTGACACGGGACTCAAGTATAGCAGAATAATCCTAAAGGTCTGCCTGACTCTTCACAAAAATGAAAAAAGGCTTTCTCACATGATACTCTAAACTGTTTACCGGTGTGAAAAGGAGTGTGAATGGTTGGAGAAATAATATATTGAAACACACTTACAAAGTACTGAGTGAGTGTTGGATGACCTAGCTTCTTTTGAAAGGTCCGTCTTGAAAATGGCCTCGCAAGTGTATCTGCAATTAAATCCACACTTTTCCCTCCTTTGGCCATTGAGGTTTAAAAAAGCTAGAATTTATTTTAGATTTATGAATGGTTGCCAGTTACGACTTTTGGGTGTGTTGATTCCGCATAGCGCTGCCCCCTCATGAGTGAGACCCAATCACAATACGCGTTCATCACGTTCAGCGTAAGGCCAGCGAGAAGGCTCATTGTAACCAATTTGTGATCTGATTGGCTATTGCAACTGTTTCTCACCTGTAAAAGCCCACTTGAGACACAGAACAAACGCCCGATTGTATCTGAAGACCTCGGACGAATAGTGAGTGCTATTGGTATTGTGAAATCTGCCTGGCAACAAGAGCGAGCTGAATTCTGATTGGATAAAAACTCTCACCGAAAAATACAGCACTAGGATATAATATGAAATCAATGTGAAGAATATAATCATGATTTCTTGATTATTTTAGGCCAGCTGAGAAGGCCTTCCCGTCCACCACGGCTGATTGGTGCATTTCAGTGACGTCAACATTGCATTAACAGGGTACTGTAATCCGGTCTATTGGCAATTATCTGATATGTATCAGATTTTTGCTGGCCTGATTCTGATTTAAGGATATCTGCCTCCCTGTGATTTGTTTTCTCTCCAAGCTACCATGACGCAACTCCAAACTGTGCCAATTGAAAGCAAAAAAAAAAAAGATGCCCCTTGAACCATGCAGCCAAAATCCATCTTTTGAGTTCAACGCTCTGACTGACTGTCCAAAGCCTGTTTAAAGAAGAGCTATAAAAATAAACATGTAATGTTATGCATGTGACAGACTGTCCTGCACTGTGTCAACATAAAGAGCGTTCACCCCGTCCTCCTCAGAATGAAACGTCCTGTGTTATGCTTTCGCTTTTTGACGTCAAAAGCGGGTAAAGTTTACAGAGCTGACGTCAGTGTCACCCTGCTGATAGTCTATCATCCACTCCTGACGCGCTCCTCTGCTAGATAAACATGTCTGCTACTGGAAGCCACGCGCACATGCGCACACACACACACACACACACACACACACCAAGCACCCCCCTGTTGGCTTGTCTGGATAAATTGCCTCAGCAGGGTCCTGTCACGCTCAGATGGCAACGGAGGGGAGGAAAAAAAAAAAAAAACAAGCTTCAAAAACCAAAATAGATAATACTGTACAGTGGAACTTCTCAGATTTTCTGGAATATAGGCCCCAAAATGCTAACAAAACCTCCTCACACAAAATCTCTTCATGTCAGTGGAGCTTTTATTTGAGATGTTTGCTGAGTGTGTTTAGTTTTTTTTTTTTTTTAGCATGTTGGTTTTTTTTGGTCAGATGTTACCATTTATCATGGCGAGGCTAACACAAATAGCATGTAGCTAGCATAAAAAAAAGCTACTTTTTCACAGCACTGTACTCACATCGCTGTCAGGCATCCAACATGTATTTTAGTTTTACTGAGTTTTTAATTAATTATTCAACGGTTAACTTATTTTTTCCATTTGTATGACCGTTAGGAATGTAAAATGTCACTCAAAAGATCACCTGTATAGTTGATGAAGATTACATGTTAGCATTTGTTTCACTCTGTAACAAATTAATACACTTAACATTATTTACTTATGCGGAATTTGACTTTGAAATGAGAACAATTTTGTAATGTCATCAGGTTCGGTGAGAAAGACTTACAATGTAGCTGCAGATGGGGCTGAAGGCGTAGGTGCCACACACGTACAGGTGCGTGCTGTTGAGACGCAGCAGAATCTTGATGTAATTGAAGCAATCCGTCTAGTTGAGAGACGAACAAAAACATGAAGGTTGTTAATTTCCTCATCCAAAAGCTTGCTACGTTTCGGCCTAAGATGATCAAATAAAGCACACATTAAAATGTACCTAGTGGGGATAAAAAAAACTCAAGTGTACTAAGGGGAGAAAAGGTTGCCGGCTCCGTGGAATTGGGACTGCACAACCGACGTGTTGCGCGTAGATTAGCAGGCCCTTGTCGCCTGAGGATACAACAGCTTGTATGACAAGGGAGCACGAAGATACGTCAAAAAAAAGGAGAATTTCCCCATGTACACCTGATGAATGTGGAAGAGTTTGAAAACATAATCGTCGAAGGTGACACCAAAAGGCTGTATTAAAATTCTATACGGAATGTATAAGTAAGCCTGTGGCAACCCGTTCCAAATTTTTTGTTCCACGTTTTACCATTAGGTAAAAGCCAAGGATTTCCTCGCTGACTCAATTTGAATGGTGAATGAGAAGAAAATTTACACCCAGGACTGACTGCAAATCTGCATGACAGTCATCGATGTTAACCACGACACTACTTGGGGTCTCATTCCTGACCGTACATTTTAGTTAAATGTGGATGTGGATATTTTTTTATTTTATTTTATTTATTTTTTTTAGAAGGATGCTTATTCCGACAGAGACAGAATAAAAGTCCAATATGCAATTAATGGGACAATTAATTGATTAATTTAACTGATTTACTGCCATTGACGGCTAAAGACGTCAACGATCCATTTTTTTTTTTTTTTTTACTTGGCTGGTAGTGAATCAGTTAAAAAAAAAAAAAAATATTGGGAGGGAGTCCGTAAACAACAAATATGAATAACAGGCAGATAATTTGACAGTTTTACAATACTTTGTCCTTTTGTAATGGGTGGCGCTGTTTAAATGTCATCATCATTCTCGTGGGCCCAAATATATTAACGTGTTAAAAAAAAAAAATAAAAGGGGAAAGAAAAAAAATTGCAATAAATCATACCCTCGTTGCCAATTTTAAAAGACAGAATATCGACTGATTAACCGATCGGTCGCTCCCGAATGTGAACTACTACACTCCCTGTGGTCCATTTGTTGCCAATCTTCAAGGTTCCAGCACCAGAATTAGGGCAAAAGGTGTTTGACACTGTTGACTGATTTCCAATCTGCATGGCAGTGAGCTATGTGAACAACTACACTATCTGAAGCCCAAATTCCTGAACTCAATGCTCAAGTTGCAGAGGTCAGTGTGCGTTTGAATCAATTAATTCCTGAACATGCCAAACACATTATACAAGAAAATAATAAAAATAATGCACTGGCAACTTTTTGTTATTTTTTTGTTATCAACTTTCATCTCACCTCGAGGTTCTTCCCTTTGAAGCTGCACTCTTCTCTCTTTCCAAGCGGAGTAGCCCAAGTCAGCTGAAGGCCAAAAAAACGTCTGAATAAATCATTAAAAAAAACAACAACAACAAAAAACCAGGAACATGTGCTTTGAAAAATTCATAGTTCACCTGATGTTGAAAAATCTGCTACAATTAGTACAGAATAAAAATATGTAAAAAATATCAGTACAAACGTATATGCCAAAAATATTAGAATTACAATATTATAGACACAACAGATTTATAAAGTTGAATTCTATTCCCATGATTGCTTATGCGGCAAATTTGACTTGCACAGCAGTACAGGTTGCACTCACATTCTTCTGCAGCTTCGTCCTGCTGATGTCGGAGAGGCTGAGGGCAAACAGCGCCTCCCGGGCCCCCACGTACAGCATGTCGTCCTCCTGGCTGAGCAGCAGCGATGTGTAATTGAAGACGCCCTCGGCAGAAAACCTCTTGGCCGATCTCTCCTTCGCATCTGCAGGACACGTATGCACACAGCGTTGTTATTGTATTACAAATATTGCAAAAAAAAAAAAAAACAAAAAAACAAAAGATCATGCACAGCCCGGTAATGTGAAAAGCACTCAGGAGGTCACTTAAAGGGCGGATCAATTATTAACGTGGACATATTATGAAAAGAATGGCTTCTATATATATCTGGAGGGGCAGAGGTTTTTTTTTTTTGCCGCACCAGAATAAAAAAAACAAAAAAACAAAAAAAACAATGCACATCCACTACAGTAGATGGCAGTGTTTTTTTTTTTAAGTCTTCAAATCTTTTCTGTAGCAACCTAAAAGAAACCGTCAATAAATAATCTATATTTTTTATATTCTTTTTTGTTTTCTTTGACATTAATACGGACATTCATTTCGACATTAGGCATGCACGAGATCTAACGCATCGTTACGCATAAACTTGACGCAGAGATGACAAGAGGCAGACCGTGAAGCTCTGGTTTTGTCTCTGGTCATCATGGTTGCAAAAGTTGGACTGGAAATTAGCCTGCCAGTAAATGTGGCAAGATATGGTTTGGCTAATTTGCAATGGACAGCCCCGCCGAACATGCACAATTTCAGCAAACCGAGAAATTGGCTGTTTTTTTTATTTTGTCAAAGCAGCAAAAAATAAATAAATAAATAAACTAAACTGGAAAGCAGCTAAATTGTACCAAGAATCATTTATAAGCCATCATCACTAATCATTTTCAAGCTCCAACAGTGAAACTGAATTAAAAATGGAATATTGTAAAATCTGTCGCCTAAATAGTCAATACATCTTGGAATATTTTTTAAATTTAACATTTACAATCCAGACAAATTGCAACAAACATTTTTCAGAGCCTGTGGCTATCTTTGTTACTTTGCAAAAAAAATCACGTTGTACCGCATGTCGTTGCTCCAGTCAGACAGCCCAACGAGGCTTACACTCAAAAACACCTCCGGCGGAAAAAATATTTGCCAAGATTTGTTTCTAACCACTTGAAGTCAACTAATGGCAGCTAGCAGCCTTTATCAGCCAGCAATGTGGAATTCAGGCATGGAATTGTGACATTAATATGCAATACGCTCACATCTTCCTCTGTGATAAGCATGCTGATACACCCCACCACACATTTGGCAGGCAGAGAAGAAAGAAAATGTACTAATACGTCTGTTGATGCCAGCTACTTTCATCGCTTTGCGTGTCATATTAAATTCATTGGATTTCTTGCTTTAGCGAAGAAAAACAAGTCTTGGAATGTTAAACATTTGTTTAAAAAAAAAAAAAAAAACAACTAACAGTCAGAGGTTAAGAGGTGAAAGGGAACAGAGAATCTTGGATCTGATGCCATTCAAACTCAAGACACAATCTGACAGCTTGAACAAGATCGCCAGGAAAAATAAAAACCCAACTGTGACTGGTTAGTGAGCAAGAAGCAACATGCCGAGTGAACTCAACATACTTTAACACCAACGGCAAAGACCTCGAAGACCTTTTAAAATCAATATGATTCATTCCTTGACAGTTTAAGAATTCCTGTCATTTTGAAAAGGATGGCTGAAATTATTCGAGGAGTGCAAAGAAATGTGCGCTAATAAGATGGTAATAACATAACAGCGATGCCTGGCCATACATGAGGGATCACAGACAGTTCAAATTGTAGATCGGGAGGTAACAAGTTTGAGTATGGAACTTCAAGTAAATCTTGGATCTGATAAATAATCTTAAAAAGATTTAATGTTCTATAAAAATGATAAGTAGTTGATGGGAGTGGGGACATGTACTAAAATTAAAAAAAATAAAATAAAATAGAAAAAAAAAAAAAAGACCACATCAATCATCACGGTTCTGACAGTAGAGATTTTTCCACGATTTAATTACTACGCTACAAACAAACTATAAGGGATGCACAGATACTGTACAAATTTCCAATATTATTTGATTGTATATTCGATCAAGTTTCTTCCTACATTCAATGTTTCCTTCCCTTTTCCATCTCAGTGTAAACATAGTAATACAAAAACTGAACATGACACCAACGCCAAAACGCCGCTTGTCCAAATAAGATAAACAACTAATTAACGTGAGTATTTGCTGCATTTCAACTAACACTCAAAGCACTTTGGCAAGAAAATCAGGTCTTCCAAAGTAGGAAAGAAAGAGAGCCAGCTGCACAAGACTCATCTTGTCCAAAACATCACATTTCAAGGACTTTTCCGAACCAAAAGCGCTCACTTTGCTGAAGATTCTGCAACATCTGGAGTCAATGTAGAGAAAGCCTGTCGTTAAAGTCTATAGGCTGGGACGCAATTTATTGAAGAAGAAGGGACAAAAAAAATATTTCCTGTTCTCCTGCTGTCATTGAGAGCGGGAAAATCACAATAAAATAAAGCACAGATTTAAAAAAGCATCCTTAAATGGCACCAATAGAAACATTTGTTAAGAAATTCGACGTTGTCAAATGGTGACAACGAAATGAAAATAAAACGGAGAAAAATACATAAAATTAACTGTACAGAATAAAATGAGAAAATTATGCCAGACAAAATAAAGGACAATAAATATGCTCCAAATCAAAATGTACAAATATAAACCATTAAATCACATTAAAAATGATCAAATGAGATCAATGCCAAAAAATAAAATAAAAGTTTAAGATTTGACAAATCAGCGGAAATAAAATAAAATCTAATTAAATACAAAAATAAATGCAGAAAAACAAAACCAGATTAGCACCTTTCAAAATAATTCAGTTTAACACTTCTCAAATGAGAGTGATGTTGGTATTTAAATATAAAATTAACAAAATAAAATACAACTTCTCTATAGATGTTTGAGATATTTAATTAATTAAGAAAAAAGTGAGGAAAATAAAAAATATATATATGTGTAATAAATAAAATATTAAATACTGCTCAAATGAAATAAAGAAACAATGATAAGAAGGAAGGAAATAACACAAATGTAAAAACTATTTAAACCTGCTGGTAAGAAAAAAGAAATTACAATCCAACATAATAAAACTTGACAGCTAAATAAAAGCACTTAAACATATTAAATCACTTTAATGACCCCCTCTCATCACTGCAAGCCTGATTGTCCCCTGGGTTCTGGCCAGTCACTGAAAAAAATAAAATAAATAAATAACAGCTTCCCTCGAGCACATGAACACCCTGACATACATCACTGGAGACAATGGCATAAAAAGCCGAGGAGAGCAAACTCATGAAAGTTGCGCTATTGAGGAATGGACATCGTTAAAGACGGTCGTCGTGGTAACATTGAGAGGTCAACCTAAAAAAGTGCAATCCTTAACTGTGTCTTGAAGAGGTCATTGTGCAGGTTGGAGCGAGTGAGAGAGGCCACGCTGCCAGCCCGACTACACATCCATGATCCATGAAATGAATCAGCCTCTTGTTTCATCAGCCGCCTGCCAACCTCAGCTCTTCACCTCTGCTCAGTGCCGCACTTATCATCAATACTGCCGGCTCCAACGTGCACAAAATTAGCCACCGGTTGCCAATGGACACTCCTGAATATGGACCCAGTCTTTGTCATCACACCCACACAAAGTGAGACTGAGACTAACATTGACCCCGTCCTTTCCACTTCTGCATGGAAGATATTCAAGTGCGTCTGTGGAAAGTTTTGTCCATTCAGTCAGATGATCATTTGTAAGCAATAAATAAAATACAGTTCAGGAAAATAAATATTTTTTGGGGGGGGATAGAAGTTCCTTCATACACTGACATGGCACTTAGAGTTCATAAAACAATAATCTAATAACTTTGATGCACAATGCAATGAGAGAGAGAGTGAGAGAGAGAGAGTGAGAGAGCAAGAGAGAGAGAGAGAGAATTGAATAAAACTAGAAATTTTGGTTCAGTACTTTGGAAAAAAAACATACAGTTGATATATAAATAAATTAAAGTTCAAATAAATATATACATTTTTTAAATAAAATAAAATAAAGAAGCACTTATTAAGGGCTTAAAATATATATAAAATGGCTGAATGTTAATAAATCAAATAAAATTAAATAAGCTCATGTTTAGCACTTAAAATATTTATTTAAAGAAATTGAAATTTCTCAAATTATATCTGTGCCAACAAAGAAATAAAATAAAATAAAATAAAATAAAATAAAATAAAATAAAAGCTAAGCACTTAAAGTATTTTTAGATAATCATCCAAGTTTGCTTTTATGGACCTGCTTTATGCACTGCCCGAAGACATGTTCAAAATGTGGAAGTTCGGAGTAAATCAGGTAAAATTGAATTCCAGCAAACTATTGACTTTGTAAAATCAAATCAATAAATAAAGGATGCTAGTAGCAAGTCGTATAACTCAGCAAGTGAAGGCTCAGCTGCTCGACATGTGCAAACTGTCCGCAAGACAATGAGATACACACTCTCATTTTGACTACTGGAATGGAATGGCGAGCTTTCAAATGCGGCTCTAGTAAATATGTAAATTATATCGGCTTGAGTATCCATATGCTCACCTCTTCATACATACACTACATCATCTTGCATCTGATAGCGTTCAATTTCGCTCCCAGGATACACCCTCCGTAGCCCATCAAAAATACGGCACGACAATCCAAACAATGCATTTTAATGCAAGCATTACTGATGATGTCATCCGCAAAAAAAAAAAAAAAAATGCATGCCAAACCATAAAGTGAAGCAGATGCTGACATGTTCGTAAAGCAGGAAAAACAACATCCGTACGAACGCCACATTTTTGAGGAATTAAATACATTCTTGGATAGGTCCAGGCCTCTTGGTTCGCATCGCAGCTAAACTCCACCTAACAAAAAAATCAGTTTGCATACAAAAGAGAATCGCACATGCACGCACACGCAGCTGCACATCGCATTCCAGATGTTTTGTATCGCCGAGTAGCGCCGAGGGTGGGGCTGCTAATTACTCCTGCGAGGCCTGATTGTAAACATTGCTCGCGTTGACTAAAGCAGCACGAGGCAGCTATCTGCAGCTTTGGACACTTCATTAGGTACACCTGCACAGTGTAAAAGCATCCAGTATTCGCATTTCTCCCCTTACCAATATGACGACGCTTACTTTTGATTGACTGACCAAGTAGCACAGACGAACATTAATTTCCGTATCATTCAGTTGGACGACACGACACAGGCTTCAAAACAAAGCAAGGAAAACTTTTTATCATTCAGTCGTGCAACCAAGAGGTGGTTGCTTCTGACCTTCCATGCGAAAATTAATTTGCAACAAACGGCATCAAGTCGTACCTCATATTAACAGCCTTGATGAATTATTTACAAATCTGCAATTACAGAATCAATAAACGGTAATAAGAGAACATTGTTACCCCAAAATATGGTTCATAATTGAAAAATGGACTTTACAACAAACCACATCGAGTGACGCCTCATTTTAAAGGCCTTAATGAGGGCATTCCAGATCATTAATTGTTTTCATCCAAATGTCATATACCACAACACTATCAAACCAAAATAAGTCGACAAGATGTATAGTAAGCACCTCTAATCTATAATTATCCATAATGAAATAAATCGACAAACGCATGTACTAAATATCATCAGTGCCTTATCGCAACCTGAGATTTATGCACTCCTAATGTGCTCTTTAGTGTGTCTTTTGCACAATTATGTTCATTATATGGAGTTGTGTGTGCGCATCACAGTGAGAGACAGCTGCACTTCATAGATAACAAACACAGCCTGGCAGCGCCTAATGCTCGCTGAATGTTGATGAAGCAACGTCGAAGGTGTCGCGTCATGACAAGTAAATAGAACGCGGGCACGAGATGAGGCTTAAACGGATGGACTTAACCCCTCTGCAGAATCAACACACACAAAGATGACAGCATAGCAGGATGATGTGATGCTCAGCTCTGTCATTAGACTCTCTCAGGTGTCAATCTGCTGGAAGTCTACCCGAGGTGGAATTTGTACGCCTTTGTGGCATGCAAGCGGCTTATTCCGACGTGTAACATGTTTAAAAAAAAAAAAAAAAAGATTTGTCTGTGCTCGCCTGACGACGAGGCGCCAGGAGGTGAAGCCCCACAACTCGGGAATACACACGGAAAGCCACCGGATGCCATGTTGTGCGAAAGAATGCCAGAGGAAAAATGAGGTGCTGATTGGTGCTCAGAACGCTGTTGACGGACGGCATATACAAGGCGGTTGTCACGGCAACCAGAGCCTAGCAACTCAATGAAGTGATGATTGAATGACTTAAACAGGCAGCAAAGAGAGTACTGGACTTGAAGGAAAATTAAAAAAAAAAAAAAAACTAAAAACACAAGTAACATTTACTGGGAATGATTACAAGTGTGCCAATTGTTTTGAATTCTTCTAGAACTCATGCAAATGCTAACACAACATGAGAAGCATGCTCGATGATCCTCCAGTTACACTTTTGTCCTCTTTCCGAAATGTCTTAGGAAGGCAAATGATGACACGAAAGCCTTAGCTGAATAGAATTTTAGTACAATAATTGGAAATATGTTGAAGTGGGTACATCTAGACTGAGAGACAAGCTTTGTATGCGAGGGAGGAGCCAAACTTTGCCTGAGTTGTTCGTGGACATTAACAGAGAGATCCAGTCAAAACTGACTTGAATTTGTTGCAGCCTCCCAAAAACAACCATCATTTTCTATGATGTGTTTTTAATGAAGAAAAATAGGAAATTGGTTGCATGTGTGCCTTCAAGGGGTGTGGCCAATTGCATGATTGTGTCTTTTTTGCAATACAAAGCTAAAAAAATTCAAAAGTAATGCCTAGCAACTTGAAAAACTGAGTGAAGGTACCACTGCATAAAGGCAATTTTCTTTTAAAGGAAGTGTCATTTTCTGGCATTGTTTCACTATTTGCGACTAATAAATGACCAATTAGAGTTGTGCGTCTTTTACAATAAAAGACAATTTAAAACGGATCTTGACGATTCTAGGCCGGTTTATTCCTCTTAAAGTGGAATGACTCAATTTGGTTCAATTCAGCAGGATTCCGATTTAAAGTCCGAGAGGGTACGACGCGATGACTTTATTGTTGTCATTTTATAATATAAATTAACTTGTCAGTGATATTAAAAAACTTGTTGAATGTCTCCCCAGAAAAGTTGATGTTGTCAGAGCCACAAAGGCGAAGACTTTCCATCGCCACTCCGTGGAAGTTGACTTGCCAACCGTCCCAATACTTTTGAGCATACAACTGCGGCTGTGTACGTATTTTAACATTCACAATCTAAGTGAGTTGCACATTCCTGCAGATGGTTTGTGCCGCTTGCTAAGTGCACTCTCTGGAAGCAGCCATGTGATTAAGGCCTAAGTGCTAACGCAGCATACAGACCCACTAACGTGGGTGTGTGTGTGTGTGTGTGTGTGTGTGTGTAATGATGAGTTGCGCAGTAGTCTGCCACTCTGGTTGCACACGCACCGCAAAGTAAGCCCAGCGAGCGGACGGGCGGTCGGTGCTGGTCGGAACGTCGCCTGCTGATGGTTTGGTGCACGCGCTACTCAAACAGCTGGAAGCTTTTAACGCTGAGCGAGCCGCACCGCCCCACCGCCGCCGCCACCGCTTCCTGTCACCGTACGCCGTGAGCACACTGCTATGCCGTTAGGTCCAATTATCTCAGCCGAGGGGAGGGGGAGGGGCTGCGTTCTGATAAACGCCTTGATGGCATCTTAGCATAGGTCATCGAAGTATAGACCAGGGGTGGGCAAACTTTTTGATTGGTGGGCCACAATGGGTTCTAAAATTTGACAGAGGGGCCGGACCAGTGTTTTTGGAACCTCACCTCATTTGAGAAAAAAAATACATTTAATTTGAAATAAAAGTGAACAAAAGGATTACAACAAAATATCTGTCTTTGACACACCGCAGTATTCAGAAAATAAAACATGAACAAGGTTTTTTCATTTAATTATTTTCAGGTTTGACGGGTCTTTTGCCGTCAATGGCAGTAAATGAGTTGTAATGAGGAAAACTTCACTTGTAAGACACTGTTGCACTACTAATGCATTGAATTGTCTTACTTGCAAGGACAAAGAGGATACTAGTGCAAAAAAATGTAAACCGGCTTTCCACATGCAACCACGAGAAAGTTGAGCAGAGAAAAAAAAAAAAAGCAATGTTGTGAAGTACAATTTTGATGAATACGATATTTGGCGATAAACGCTTATTTTTAGATGAATTCAGATATCGTTATCATTTACCACTTTGGCTTATCGAAACAGAAATGCAATAATGTCACGGCATTGCCAGAAGATCAAAGCACTCCGTAATCGCCAAATCCCATCACTCCAATGCCCTGACAGTCCAGGGAGAACATATTTGAACGCTATCTGGTATATTGCAATAATTTGCAGCAAAGCGAATGAAAAGCCAAACGAACGGCAATTAGGTGGAAAAAGATGAATAGATCCAAACAGTTGCGTCACATTGGAAGCTTTAAACGGCTTCTACAGGCCAAACGTTAATATTAACAGCATGTGAAGCCGTGTAAGCGACGTTGGATGCAGCAAATTCAAGGGGAAGTTGTCATTTTTGATTCATGCTAATCTGTAAAATCGTAACCAAAAAGTGCATGTGCATGCTGAACACTAATTGTGCTTCAAGTGGAGCATCCCCGTGGAAAAAAAAACCCAGAAACACTGTATATGTCTCGTCGTCGTAAAATAAAATGACTTGTTGCGAAATGTTGCCCAGACTTCATAAATCCCACATTTGCGTCACCCCCTTTGCAACAAAATCCCAGCCCAAAAATAAAAAAACAGAAAAAACTAACGCAGCGATCCCTAAAAATGAGTGTCATGACCCTCGCATTCCTTGTGTGTCCACCTTAATTAAGAGCTACAAGGTCACTTCTCGCCGCCTGCTATTCTGCGCCAATCAAGCTGTTGAAATGTGTCACCATGGAACTTTTCTCAACATGCTCTGGAGCGTATAAAAAAAGGGGGGATGAGGCCATTAAAACCGTGTCGCAATTACGTCGCTATTGTCACGAGCATTGTTGAGTCGGATGCGAGCATTTGTGTCACCGATGCTAGCGGGGGTCTGAAGACTGCCTTTCTTTCGGGATCAGTGGGCTTCTCCTCGGTTCTTGGTTGACAATGCAGACAGGTTAAAAAGATCTCAAATGAATTGTTGGTTAAGGAAGATCATATATTTCTTTACTAAATAAATAAATAAATAAATAAATATATATATATATATATATATATATATATATATAAATTAAAAAACAAATATATATATATATATTTTTTTTTTAATTAATTTATATATTTTTTTAATTAATTTTTATATATATATATATATATATATATATATATATATATATATATATATATATATATATATATATATATATATATATGTATTTTTTTTAAAATTAATTTATTTAGTTATTTTTAAATGGTACACGGTGTTACCTCGTATTCAGGATTCACAACTCTCAAAATCACCTATTCTGTTTTTTTTTTTGTGCACAGCCCAAAGCTCCGTAGCTCAAGTGCCGCAATTACGCTCCCATTGTCGCGGCCATTGGTGGTGTTGGACACGAGCGCTTGTTGAGTACTAGTGGGTTCACATTCTGCATTTCTTTCAGGATCAGTAGGCGTGTCCTCACCAGGTTTTAGGAGGGCATCGGAGCATGTCTAAAAAGGACACGAGTATTTGGGCCTGAAAACACGGGCAGTCTGCCTTCGCTGTTTGCATGCTGCCAAGGTCGTTGGATTAGCATGCATGAGATCCGGCGCACAATATACGGACAATGTAAAGATAACATATGAGGGGAAAGGACACCGTGTGCGCTGATTATAGATGCGTAGAAGGCGCAAACGGTAATAGCTGTCAAATATGTGCCTCACTCGCGTAAATAATGCATTCCAATGTAGGATTGAGAATGTAGGAACTACAAATACATAGTTGCGGCCAACCACAATTGTTCATATGCAGTGATGTATATATAAAGTCTACAAAGACCTGCTCAAATTCCAGGTTTTTGGTGATATAAATTAGATCAAGATAATTAACATGATATAACCCGCGCAAGACACTTGAAATTTGTTTTTTCTTTTTCGAGAGGGTTAGTAAATAAAAACACAAAAATAATGTGGTATCACAGGTGTGCAATCATATTTAAACTCATGCTAACGAGGAGTCAGTCCACGTTGCACCCTTGAGCGCATACGCAATGAATGGGCTGGTCAAAGGCGGGGTTCTCGTTGCTAAGCGCAGTGCGAAAAAAAACTTTAGCATTGCAACAAGGGACAAAGCTAAGGTGTGTCATAACGAAGTTAGCAGCGTGGCAAATATTTTGTGAGTTTTTCCCACTCATAGTAAGTGACTTACAAACCTCTGGTAATTATCCCCCCCCTTACTGCCCCCCCCCACACACACAACCACACACAAAAGCAACAAGCAACAAATCTAGCTCCGTTTTATGGTGTTAAGACATCTGGAGACTAAAACTCCCACCAGAGCAGATGTCCACCCCTCCACGTCCAGAAACTACCACAAAAAATAAAAAGATAAACCCAATACGATTTGATTGTACACCATGACATCGCTAACAATTTATGCTAATCTGCGCTAATACTGCAGCTGTGCTTAACTTTTGCTGTTGACATAATAGTGCTTCTCTGGAGCGTTGCAGCTCGACTCCGGCCATCGCTTGCAAAAGTGGATCTAGGAGCCGAGCTGCCCAATCACAGGGAGAGAAACTCAGCGTGGCGTTGGTTATTATGTAAAGTAAAATTCGGAGTAGCTTACACTCAGACACATTTTGAAAAATACGCAGATAACAAAAGATTCACTTTGTTGTGCAATTTTCCACTCAACAGGTAGTCAGGCACTCTTGACAACCAGCTATTTGTGCATTTTCAACTCCATTTTCCGTAATATTTCCCCTTTAATGCAAAAATACCCAACCACTCAAATGGACTTAGTTCCGTAGGTCAGTAACATTAACATATTTGTTTTCTAGGATAACATTTGGACGTTAAACATTTCTTTTTCGGTCAATGTCAAAATGGTAGTTTGTGCAGCAGCAGGGAACAGACAACGTGAAAAGTCCACATGAAATAGTATCCAGAGCTAAAATACGCAAACACAAGTGAGGTTTTTACCATCACAGCGGTGAAAAACAACCACCTCAAATCTTCTCAAGTTCAAAACTCGGAACGACTCCTTGTTGATGCTAGCTAAGAAATAAATAAACGTCTCCGGGCTCGAGAGACGTTTGTGATAATGAAAAACACGCCGCATGCCCAACGTTACTCCCATGATCCTTTGTGCGGCCCTAATGAATAACAGACGAGCTCTTCCGCCGCAGCCGCCACACAAAAAAAAACCTCCACTGGGCGCACTTGAGAGATTAGCCTGCTCATTAGGAGAGAGGCATGGAGAATGGTAGTGAATGGAGGAAGGACAAAAAAAAAAAAAGAAAAAACATCTTTCCAGGAAAAAGTTCACTTTAAGGGAGGGAAAGTTCCCCCCCCCCTTTTTTCCATGCATCCAATTATGACCATCGTGAAAGTTTTACAGCGGTGACATGTTTTAGATGATGCGGTGCACGCCAGTTATTCAAGTTTTTTTTCAATTGTTTCTGCAAAGTGACTTAGCGTAATCCAGTTAGGAGTTTGACAAAGTAGTTAAATGGCTAAAGCGAGAGAAAGGATGCGCTATAGAATGAATATTAGCTTGCGGCCAAAGCACCGGTTTTCTAAAGAGGACTTTGAATTGAGATCATGATCGCACACACCTTCTTTTTTTTTTATCCATGTCATGATAGGTTAAATATCCAAAGAAGAAAGAGGCAACTTCTACTGGCTGCATTTTCTTTCACTGAGTCTACTTAAGTTTGCGCAAGCTAACGATCAACAACCGTGTACCGTAATAAGTGACGTTCTAATGCAGGATGGGTATAGTCTGTTAACTTGAATTTGAGGAATTATAATGACATTGAAAGGTGATTATTTTCCGAATGATAGGCCGCTATTTTTTTCCTAGATTTTGAACCATCCAGCTAATATAACGGTGTGGCTTTTTTGTGGATTTTTCTTTTCACCAGCAGGGGCGCTCTATAGTTCAGAAAATACGCTAAATAAGTCTTGATTATTTTTTTTCTCCTGGGTCTGTTCTGTTTTAATAACCAGAGTTGTTGCCGTCTTATATACACAGGTGCGCCGTATAGTCCAGAAAATATGGTAATCATGCCTTTCATAAGCAAACATATTATCTTATGGAAGACTCTTAATTGGCCATATATGCCAATGTGAGCGAAAATGCCTGTTTGTCAAAAAAAAAAAAAAAACCTGAGTGGTGAGTGAATGGGTGTCATAAAAAAAAATAAGAATAAATTTAAAAATGTATACCCTGGTTGTCAACTTGAAACACTGCAAAAATTACAATTCCACTCCAGTTCTATAGGTGGCAGTAATGAGCACTAGTATACAGTGGCCTCCATGCACTCGGCAGAGACATATTTCTTTACAGTAAGCGGTTCATATTCATGTTCCCATGAGGATCGAAGTGGATCCATTCCTGATCATGATTTCACACATTTTATTTGGGCATGTGCACACCTGGTCCTGGCAGGCATTTATTCCGGGACCCCTCGCTCATCACGGCAATTCTCTGCTGCAAATGAAGGCTCGAGTTCACATTCACTGCAGATGGCTGAGCCTTGATGAGAATCAGAACATTTTCATAAAGCTGCAATATCAATTATGGTCTTGATTCTCGTATTCTGTGGATTGCATGGAACTGATTAACTCATCACTTTCAACGAGTTCGCCATCTCAAGAAGCCCAACATGACGGAACCTAAGCGACATCCACAACTGCTCTGCATTATTGAGCTCAGTCCAACACTGGCATCGACATTTTTTTTTACCAATCTGTAATGGTTAAACATTAGTAAATGAAAATTAAAAATATGCAGAATCCTAAAATATTTACAGGTTTTATGAGCTCCTGTGACGATGGCCACTTTGCGTGAGTGTCAGGGTGTGAGCGGTGGCTGGCAGCAGCTCCAGTGTGAGTGTGTTATGTATTTTATTGTTGAATAAACGGCTTAAAAAAGCCTTCCCACATGCAATTATCATTATTTTATTTTATTTATTTTTTTTTGTCCAAACTCCTTCCTTTATAACTCATTCGCTGCCATTGACGGGTATAGAAGTCAAAAATCACATTCATTTTACCCGGGCTGGCACTGAATGAGATTTCTGGAAGAAAAATTGAAGAAGATACATTTTTGAACCATGTTGAGCTGTATGATGTTCCAGACGCTCGTTTTGGTACTTACTGTATGGGAAAGTGATCCGTGGCATCACGTCGTCGTCCATGGTGGTTGCTGATTGGCCGCAGAGGGCCAATAGGAGTGCGGCAACCGCGAGGTAGCCCGTGCCTGCCGCTAATGTCCACATGGTTATCCTACCCTCACGCCAACAAACACGAAGGAACAGTGTTTGTTTTAACTTTCCTCGGAATTCATGAAGCTCCACCCGACTCCGCAGCTCAGCTTTCTATCCTTGCTGGCATCTTTGGAAGGAGGGGGAAAGGATGCGGCGAGGTAATGAACGTGGCCTTAACTTGATCTTTGTATTCCCACAGGTCCTCCTCGCACAGTGAGCAGACTCTTCACGCTAAGACGAGGAATCCTTTCTGGATTAAAAGCCTGCTTGTTTTTCGCGGGTGGATGTTAGCCGTGCTAAACCCCAAGCAGTGGTCATCTGTGGAGAGAACAGAGAGAAATTCGTTTTAAGTCCCATCCAAGAACATGGGAGAATTCATGCTCAGCTAGAACAACACGTTCCGTTTCTGACAACAAAAAGAGAAAATTTGGCTGAAGATTTTATTGCAAAGGCGAGATTTAAAGAGATTCTCAGTTTTTCAACTTTGCCCAAAAAAATAAATAAATAAAAAAAATGGGCAGCCTCTGTCCTGAAGAGCAAATGTATTTGTTACAGCGATGCCAAAAAAACAAAGCGAGGCCACTCTTTGAGCACGCTGCCAAAAGAACAACTCCATGAAAATGCACGCAGCTGGCACCAACCTCACGCAGTAGCGTCACAAACTTTTTGCAAATTTTTAATCCTGCAGGATAAAATGACGCCGTCATTAGCAACCACAGATGATCATTTGGAAGCTTGGCGCAACATTTTTGACTGTGATGAGGATTAATGAAAGAACCACAGTCCAAAAACAACTCTGTAATTTGTATCAAAGAGTCACAATGAAACCATCTGCTGTGAGACTTTTATTGGTTTATAGCGCACGTCCACATCCTTCCGGAAGATTCTCGTTGCCCATTTGTATTTATGTTCAAATCCCCCCCCCCCCCCAAAAAAAAAAAAAAATCAATATTTATTGCAAAGGATACTCTCAGACTGAAAATTGCTCCTCCAGACCTCCATCCCATTAAAAACAAAACCTGTGGAGTGAGCTAAAGAGTAGATGACCCTGGGGCCGAAGATTCCACTTCTGTATTCGCCCATCTTGTCACAGAAGATTAGGTGCTGTTTTGTTGGCAACGGCGGTTGTACAAAGAACATCAGGGCGCTAATAATTAACGGGCACGTGATTAGAGGTACAATAATAAAATTTTTTAACGTGGGATTTTTTTTTTTTCCCTCGCACTGAAAAACTGCATTGCGAAATCGCTCGAGAAGGTGGCGGCGTAGGCGGTACATGCACGTGGCCAACTTTCAGTGAAACTGATCAGTCCGTTATTTTTCAAAAGTGCCCCACGATTCGTCAATCATCAGCAAAACGGGCATCCCGTCAGTGACGGAATGAAATGATGGCATGCCCACCTCTGAATTGTTCTTATTAAAAAAACACTACAAAAATGTTTTGGGGAAAGATGATTCGAGTATGAGTGTTCTGAGTCGCGACATAGCTCTCCGACATTATTCCTCAGAATAATCGTACATACATGTTGACAATCACGATGACATCACAGGCTCCAAACATCGAAGATGCCATTTAATTTCTGCTTAAAAACATCTCATCTGATGCAATCTACACTTCGCTTGAACTTGCGACATGTTGTGTAATTACAGAATTGAATCAAACCTAATTTAATCTAAACTAGGAACATCGGAAAAAAATACAACCCGGGGGAGTATTCCAAAAACCATGCGCTTCTAGTCTCGGTGTATAATCACGCAGAATCAATCGTACTGATTCAATCTGCGTATGAGTGGTGAATATTTTTGCTCTAAAACATGAAACAAGAGCAGCAGCAATATTTGTCTGCTTCCGAATTACAAAGATAGCGACATAATACAGATGACAAATGTTGCTGTAATGCTACGTAACCTCCCTCCCACAGAGACGCCAATGTTTTGATAGTAAACAGCACAGCGCATAGCATCTCTGGATGAGGGCATCTTTTTTTGTTTTTTTAAATCAATGCAAACGCTCCCTCAAGAGCTCATTCAAAGGGGCAGGTAATAAATCCATTGTCAGGGCAGGATGGCTGGAGACGGGGGTAAGAGGGGGGGGGGGGCAACTGCCGTGGTCTGTGAGTGGCCCCCGGTTGTCTGGCGAGCGCCGATGGCAGTCTTCCTGGTGATCACAGCTCTCGCTGGCAGGCACATTTGGAGATCACAGAGTGGCAGATTGGAAGCAGATGAGATAACTCCAATGATAAGAGTATTGTATTAAAGTGTCCGTTCTGTTTACCAACAATAGTCGGTATAGTACCGAGAGACGAGACACGAGAGTTTTGGTCGAGAAATGAATAGAGGAATAGAATGGAAATATCATAATATGCATTAATCACGTTCCGGATATTCTGCTTTTATCATGAATCCAGAAATGCACTTTTCCAGGTGAACCCAAAATTTCCCATCTACAAATGTGTCCAACTGTTCAATGTTTAACTCATTTAGTGCCATTGACGGCTAAAGACGTCAAAGATCTTTTTTTGTTTAGTTTATTTAATTAATTAATTAATTTATTTATTAATTAATTTATTTATTTATTTTAACTCGGCCGGTAGAGAATGAGTCAACAGTAAAGTAGAAATACAATGGCTAGGGAGTCATAATATTCACAATAAGATTGTGATTTGCCATTCAAGCTCAAACTTGCAAGCTCCAGGATACTCCCTGACTGGAGTTCCCCGTGTTCCATGAGCATCTCATTACTCAACATGAAAAGTCTTTGAATATTTAATGAAAAGCCAAAGCTTTCAGGGAAGGATTCCCGGCACTTTTCCGATTTTTTTTTTTTTTTTTTTAAAGAGAGCTTAATCTGCACAGAAAATGTGTCAAAACTTTTCTCCTGACCTTTTTGTTACCTCAGCGAGTCGCTTTAGCCCAACAACAATGATTTCACCTGGCATGAACGGAAGAGTCGGTAGCCTGAGACAGCTTTGTCATCCAAAGCAACCACGCCAGCTTACTCGGAATGTAAGAATCATATGCTTTCAGAGAATTGAAGAAAAAAAAAAAAAAAACACGGGGATTTGGGGAATCCAGTTAACACAACGACCCATGAATAAGACCTTGGTAATGAGAATGCAACTGACAACAAACTGAAAAAAAAACAAAACAAATGACAATCACGTGACTTTCATTTTCAAATGTCCTGACAAGACAGCAAAAATTCTTTTATTTGCACTAGAAATATTTTCGCACAATGGCTTACTTTTGTGAACGGAATCTGGCAATTTGCACCATGCAGTTGGAAATGTTCCGATGGCGGCTTCTTCTTCTCAGTGCCATGGAGCCCTTCTGGTCTCATCAAGCAGAGAGCTCTTCCGCTCTACGCACCGTACGGATAAATGGACGGAATCTGGTGCCATATTGCTCGCAGCTACAGATTCATTAACCTTGAGAACCTCCCCTGGAGGCGCCACCATATGAACACCTACATCTGTTGGGATGAAGGAAGGAACGCGACAGCCTCATTGGTTGACGGATCGGACCGGGTCATGACAAGTTCCCCATGGCAGGAATAGCGTGACTGTTAAGCATCACATCAATTGAACCATTTTCTAGTGTCAGAAGAACTTTGGACAAGAGGTAGGGGATACCCGAGACTAGGAGTCAGTCAGTCACAAGGCACATACAGTAAGTATTCCCAACTACGGACCTCTGTCAAACGGAAATTCCCTCACCCGGAAAAAAAAACAAAAACGTATGCATTAAATTTTCTACTACTATATTACATTAACGATCGATTCCTCACAACGGAAATTATCCTGATATCCGGAAGCCATAGCGGAAAAACTTTGACCGCTCCGCTATGAAATGGATTCTTTGGCATGAGATTTACTGAAATTGCGAAAGATTAAAAATTAGTTCATTTACATTTACGTCTGTAGAAATAGATATAGAATAGATACAAAGTAAAAAAAAAACAAAACAAAAAAAAAACAAGGAATCGATTCTGGCTCAGTACGATTCCGGCAGTTTACCTGCTCAGAGGCTTGACGGACGAAGTACAGCGGCATAAATAAGCATATCCTGGAATTCTTTAACTGTCGTGCTAAAAACTTCCCGCTAACTGGACCGCTATTTAGAGCGAAGTCTAGCTCAATAGCGCCATCTATGGGCATGGAGGACTTCGAAGGGTCCCGCGGCTGGTTTCAAAAGTTGCACGACGTCAGCTGAGCAATGCCGTCTTGTGTGGTTAGAGAGTGAGTGGAAGAAAAATCTGAGAAAAATAAATAAATAAATAAATAAAAATAAATAAAAATCTGCACTGGACATTTACCGTGGTCATTTCCCACATAAGGAAATTCTATTCTAAGATTGGACAACGCAAATATGATTCCATACTCGAGAATACTTACTGTATTGACAAAAAGTCATTCACACTGAACGTTAATAGTCCTCAATGACCCTACGCATTTTTTTTGGAATGTGGGAAGAAGAGAAAGCCCTACAAACAAGGAGAAAGCAAAACATGCAAAGTCCGAACAGCAGGGCACAAACCAAATCAAAACCAAACCCAGAACCAGCTCAATAACGCAATGAATAATCTTTCCCAATGTGAGAATTGATTCGGCATCTGCTCCCAAAACATAAAAAAATAAATAAATAATTCTCACCGAGTCACATCATTTTTGCAATGGCTCACAGGCGTGGTCTTATTATTACTAGTGAGGTTTATTACTGTTATTCCTCAATATGCGCCTAAAAAAAAACATTGTTTGGGGTTTAGGATTCCAGCAACGATCCAGCAGAGTTACCGGAGCCATTGTGTTGAGAACAGAACGAGCTCAGTGGGTGACTGACAAGACAGAGGCGTCATGCTGGCTCGGTCTTTATAACTCACACTTAGAACCGTCTGCTAAAATGTAGCAGGAGGGAAAAGACAAATTTAAAATGTCTAAATTCATAAAACGTACACATAGTACATTAACTTTTCAATTCCAAAATATGATTTTGGAATTGAATTCATGGTGAAAATTCTGGGCGTATTATTTACTGATTTGCATATTCTAAACATAACAAAATGGTCGATAAAATGTAAATTAGCAAAGGGATGAACTCGTCACGGCATGAACTCCATTGAATTGCGTCAGGGAAAGCGACGAGTCAACACAAGGCTCCGCCGTCAATTGCTCACTTTGCATAACAAACGATGCATTTTCATCCCCTCCAAAGCACAACGTTAGCATGACATTGCCTTATTCACAAAAATGGCGAGACGGCAAAGTTAAAGGTTTAGGAACTTGGGCTCACACTTGCTCAACTTTGTTAACACAGTATATAAAATTCACACTTCAAAAGAGTTGAAGCCAAAACCTCATAAGCGCGCTGAATAGGACGTGTTATCCACTTGGGAATGAGACAGGTGCGAATAAGGCAGGAGGGGACTACGGAGACAGAGTTCCTGCAGACGTCTCCCAGACTCCTAAATAAATCACTTGTGGGTTAAAAATAAACTGCACCCCCTCCTTGCCGCAGTCAGGCCAGCCAGCAATTGACTGCAACTAAACGCATCGACGCGGACGACTTTCTGTGTCATGACTCAGCACTTCTGTTAAGAAATAAAAAAAAAAACAAATCCAGACGATGATAAGGCAGGAGGGTGCGATGACGTCATCGGGAACAAAACATGTGGCACACCTTGTACAGTACACAAGACTCAAGACATCAAGGGATGGATGTGCTCCACTTCCATGAAGTCGGGCTTAAATATCTACAATTATTTGTCGTCGTCGTCATCAGTCGTCTCTCTCTCTCTCTCTCTCTCTCTCTCCTCTCTCTCTCACTCTCTCGTCACGCGATCAAACTCATGCGAGAAACACGAGGGGAAGTGTTTTTTCACCTTTGGTGAGAACGTAGCACGCTGCACCACCCAGAGACACCGCAATATGATTCGCTACATTAGCAATTGTGTTTATTTTTTGTCATTCCTACCATCCATCCATGAATGTTCTTTGCTGTTCACTCTGTTCAGGGTCAGGTCGAGATGAAACGTGACTTTGGGCAACAGGCATGCTACATCCTGGATTGGTCGCCAGTAAATCACAGGGCACATACAGTCGCAGACAGCCATAGACTCGGAGATTCACAGTGCGACATTTCCACAGTGTATTTTCAAACGTGATAAATCTGCTCAACCCGTGAGCCACCCGGAGTGGTTTACCCATACACTTCGCTCTGTTTGTAGCGGTGGTTCAGACGGTACTTACAGGGACTGATGATATGAATATCTCTGCAAATTGAAACCAAAAGCATGTAGTGTGAAACATCCCACTGGGAGCTTCCCTAACGTATCATTAATTATTCACCGAATCATCTTTCTATTGATTTGCAGCTGCCTGGAGTCGGACTGCCTCTCGCATACACTATGTATTGCGATGGCTCAAGATAGGACTCTCAAAGCAAATAGCTCTAGAGTCATACAGAAGATAATCGGTACAAAATGACTACAAAATACCACAAAGTATTTGTTCAGTTTGTACCTGAACAGCCTATAGTTCCTGTAACATCAAGCAAAGCTAAGACCGGCGTAAATACAGACCATAAAAGGACTCTTACAGTCACACATATATCACGTTAAGTACACAGCACACCGCAACGTAGCATTACCGATGATGACGCGCATATTTGTTGCAGCTGGATGCACGCACATGTCGCGAAACACGACACAACATGCGTCTTTGGAGAGGACCGCAACTAAAATAAAATATCTATTTTGTTATGGCGCTAACGTGTTCCAACTTATAACAATGAACACAAAACTGCATTTTCCAGCATTTTTTTTTATCGCACTTGTCTTCACTTGTGTTGCGGGTGAGCAGGAATACCTCCGAGCTGACTCTGAGCAAGAGGCAGGGTTTTCCGTGGACCGGTCGCCGGCCAATCACAGAGCGCAGATACGCAAGCATTCAAAGCATGTTCACACTTGCAGTGGAGCTATCGAATGGTTTTATGATTGAATGTGCTAATTATTATCCCATCCATTAATCGGATAAAAATTAATAATGCATTACGAAACATAGTAACATGCACTTGAGGTATTACTGCATGTGCATGGTTTTAATAGGCAGGTGAGTGACATGGGTGTCAGAAACCAATTTAGTCTAGGCAACACATTATCTCTCAATTTGACAAACAATTATGAGATTTCAATTTCCGTAAATCTGGATCCATGACATGTTCTATGGTTGTCATCACACCGCTTTTCCTACGCAAGTAATATGCCCAATAAGCAAAACATACATTTTATCCATATTCCATTTCCTGTTCTATGGCCAACATTGGTCATAATCTCCTTCTTAGTCGTTATAAAAATCAAATTGTATCGTATAAAAGAGACTCACTTCCCAAACAGAAACACCTTTTTTTTTTTTTTTTTTAACACTTGAATGACTTGTAGCTATTAAATGACCTGTACAGTTATTAATGCTTCTATGCCAATTAGGAATAGAATGAGTTAATTGTAATTACAGAATGGATTATTTCCATTGAGAAAAATGGATTATTACAAAATTGAAGTCACTCAACATCTTGAATTCAACCACAGGAGTTATCACATCCCCAACTAGCGAACTTACTGTGCAATCTCTCATTTAGATTCCTTTAAATCCAGCACAGTATTGTTGAGCAGTCAAGATCCATTTTCAATGAGTGTCAGAGGGAGATAAGTGCTCAAAAGAGAGTTTGGGGGTCAAACGATTTCCCTCTAATATGCAGTTGATTTTGAACAGTAGGAGATCATTTCCAGGAAAAGTGCAAAGTATAATTAACGGGCCGCGTTTCGTAATTCCCCCCAGTCGCCACTTGACCACGGCATCACTTACACAAACTGCTGCACACTTACCAGTAAATCCCTTTATGGCATTTAAAAATGGCCACTATTAGTCTCACAACTGGGAGGAAAGTAGATTAAACTAATCTCTTTTGTTTACTTGGCTGGAAAACTTTTCTGTGCCGTTGAACGTGGTGACCCATTTGAAGTAGCGTGACACGACAAACTGTTTGGGAAAGGCCGAGCACGTGCATCGATCGCATCCCTTGGAGGCGTTTAGTGTCATTGCATTCATGAAGGCATGCGGACCACTTCTACTTGCAACTGAATTGTATTTCCAATATATATTTTTTTTTATCTCGTGTAAAAAAAAAAAAAGAAAAAAAAAAAGAAAAAAAGAAAATCAATAATTGAGGTACTGTATTGGCCTTACATGGGGACAAGGAGAAAAATAGTCCCCAATGCACTATCAGCCATTTATTGAACGGGACAAACAGTCAAACACACAAATACAAGAGCAGCTCTAGGTCAAAACTCACGGCCAAATGCTCACATTAAACTAACCGGCCAATCAGAAGGCTAATAGCCTCGTTTTGAGCTAGAGCCCAAAAAAGCAATGACTATGTGGGAAATGATTAACTTTCAGACCCTCATAACATCGCAGAGGCGGACTTATGAACTATGAAAATATTGTACCACATGAGGGATCAAAGGTCACACATGCAGTCATTTCTACAGATTGTCTAAATCTTTTGATGATATCGTGGACTGCGGATGAGGAAATCCCTAAATTCCATACAATTATATGTTGAGATATGTTTGAAATTTCCGGGATGCTCCTTTTATAAGTCATCATGACACTCACCTTTGGAATGTTCCAAACAAGTGTTTTCTTTTTTTTTTTTTTTGCATTTCGAAACTTTCCTATTTTAATGTGTTGTAGGTGTCAAATTCAAATTGAGAGAAATATAGTTTGAAATTAATTTGAAAATTATTGCATTACATATGGATTGTATTTTTAGCATTTTAGCATATTTCATGTGGCCTGCACAATGTTTCCCCAAAGGTGCATAAGAAAACGCTTTAAATCTTGACTCTTGTTGTTTACAAGCTTGTCGTCGCCGCAGTGGATCATGATCCACCTGCGTGACGATGCGAGTCGTGCCTGCGCTCAAAGTAACCCTCACGCAATTACACAACGAAGCCTTCCGTGAGTTCGCTGTGCTGATTACGCCACATGGGAAGCAACGGAAAATACACGGCTGGCCAAAGCAGACCAGCAATCTCATGACTTCAAGTCCGGGTTGGAAGGAAGCCATTAATTCCCTGCAGTTTCATCAGCGTGAAGACTCATTTCATTACCGGCTTTGACAACCCAGACAAAAGGTTTTGAAAGGGCATCATGTACTTGTCAGCGCAGCGCAGAACAGTACATCTGCACCATCTATTGAGACCAGGAGCAAACCTTAGGACGTTAATGCTCAGTGTCGCGCGTGTGGGGAGGTTTTGGGTTCAAATCTCAGCCCGGGCCCTTCCTGTGTGGAGTTTGCTTGTGAAGTTTATTGTCGCATCTCTATTGTCCATAGGTGTTAATGTGAGTGTGAAGAGTTGTTTTCTACATGGTTCTGCAAATGGCTGGCAATCAGTCCAGGGTGTCAGACTAGTATATAAGTCGCGGAAACAATAGCAAAATGACTATGTGCTGTGTTCCAATTCAAATTACAGGGAGACGGTCACAACTTCTCAGTAAACTGCATAGAAATTACTGGTAGAATTTTTTTTTTATTTACTGTCTACTCGTGATGGGTAAATGAAGCTTCAAATCCACTTCATGAGCCAGTTGTAGTATTTTTGAACTCCTCTAGATGGCACTCTCTGTTCAACATTGGACAGAAAGCACACTAACTTGACAATTTTTTAAACCCTTTATTTAAAGCAACAGTGCCATTTACAGGACTCCAAAATACAACAACTGGTTCATGAAGCAAATTTGAAGCTTCATTTTCCCATCACTACTGTCTACATATATTGCTCCACTGTTTGTGTTCAAATACTGTATTTGTTGCGTCAAGTGTTATAAAACTGCTGCATTGATCATTAGTCAGTCGATGGCATATAAATCGTGTCGCTTTCAGCTATTAAGCGTTCATTGAGTATTCTTAAGAGAAAGTTTATTTTTTTGCTTGAAAGTCAAAGCAAAAAAAAAAAAAACTCCTCATAGTTCACATCATGTTTGGACGTCTTTGGACAACAAACCAACCAAGTAGTGCACTCTATTTTGCCTAAATTGCCTCAGGACACGATTCATCCACATGATTATCAAGCTCATCTACAAAACTGCTAAATCGAGTCAGCGTGAGCTCTTACTCAAGACTGCTGCTCATTCTTTACGATCTGGCAGGTTTCAAGCAGACCAGCTGAGGCTCCTCTGCTTTGCTTGCTATCAGGTAGTGGTCCTGGTTTTGTGTTTGGTGCCAATAAAGGAAGTCATAAGTCAACATGAGGTGGCCCCTCCTGGCACCGATGCCTGATGGAGGCCACAGATAATAAGCAGACGCAATTGTCTTTAACTGTGAAATTGAGAATAATGAGCTTTTTTTAATGTTCTCTTATCTCATGCGCATCTGGTCCCTTTTTATTCTTCTGAATGACAGCAGCTGCAGCACAATACTACGACTGTGTTTTTGCAATAGAAAACGTAGTAAAATTAGCTAAATTCGAAAAGGAAAACGGAGTAGAATTTCATGGAAACACATTCCGGACCAGCTGTTTTTCATCGCAAAGGGAGAGTTTTATCTTTTTCCCTGCACTTGATTCAAAACAGAGAAGCAAAAAAAAAAAAAAGAGTAGGAGAGAGGAATTTGTCTCTGGAGAGGGAATAGCTTGTTGCATAATAGATTTCCATCACAGCTTCGTTCAAACTGATACTGGCACAAAATTCTGACAAAGTTACAGCTCAATTAAAGGCCACCCTCAATATAATATAATATAATGTAATATAATATAATATAATATAATGTTATTAGGCTTTTCAAAGAGTATAGTTTGATTTTATTGACTTTATTAGGGTACTTTCTCAGGGTCCTTCCATTTATTTTGTATTTATTTTATTCAAGTGCAGTACATTTTCATGTTTGAGGTTGAATTTGTGTGACCCAAACGTTTGGAATAATTCGGCCATATTTTCTCATGATTACTGTTGCTGACTATTGTTCTTTGTTTGAATAGTATCACTTGATCAAGTCTCTTCTAACATTTCATCCAAGAAAAAAAAAATATGTTTCATTCCTGCTGATATTGTATCAGATCGATATAGGTATTGGACAGTACACTAAGCTGCAAATATCTGTATCATTTCCGAAAAGGTATCAGGATGGGTGAATGAAACTTCAAATGTGCTTCATGAACCAGTTGTAGTATTCTTGGACTCCTCTAGATGGCACTCTCTGTTCAACATTGGGCTGAAAGCACACCGACTTGCCAGTTTTTAAACCCTTTATGTAAAGCAACAGTGCCATCTAGAGCACTAAAAAATACAACAGCTGGTTCATGAAGAAAATTTGAAGCTTCATTTTCCCCATCACTACAAACGACCCTGCTAGGCCCCGCCTCTTAAAGGCGCATCTAACACAGAGACATTAAAATACACAGAGTATTTTCCACACATTTTATGCTCGTGGTGTGTTTGTTTGTGTTGAAAAAAAATGTGTTTTAAAACGTTTAAATGTATTTAAAGTGTGTAAAAAAAAAAAAAAAAAAAAAAAAAAACATCACATAAATGGGTTTGGAAAATATCCTCTCTCCTCACTCTAGTCTACACATGCTGACCATTCCTCTGCAGAGCAGTGGGCGGAGCATGCATGTTTGTTTTGAGTGTTTGAATGTGTATGTGATTGTGTGGGTGGGTGGGGATCCCATGTGTGCGTGGGATTTTTTTTTTTTTTTTTTTTTGGGCGGAAGAGGAGGAGGGGGAAGTAAGTGTTTCAAGGAATACTGCTTCCTGCAGCTTTTGGTTTACAGAAAAGCAAGGGAGGACAAGTGGTGTTCAATCTGAGAGATAGGCTCTCATGTTGGACATGAGGTCGTCTGAAGGTCTGATTTCATCCTCCTCCTTCGCTGTGTGATGTCACAATCAGAGACTCATCAACTTGATTAATGCAACAAAGCCTTTTCCTGTGTTTTTTTTTTTAACTGGAAAAAAAAGTGACGTTTCTGATTCAAATTACTCAAGCGGTCACACCCTGAACGTTTTGTGAAATTTTGTTTTGTTTTGTGATTGCTGTTTAAAGTGAAGATGAGAATATTTAGCAAGAAATGTGAAGTCGATGTGAATTCTTTGTTTTATTGGGCCACTTAAATGATGTGACAGGCTGCAACTGGCCCCTGGGCCGTGAGTTTGACACCTGAGATTTAGAGTCAGACCAAGAACATGCATGTTTTTAAAATGTGGGAGAAAGTTGGAACACACATTTACATTCACATGAATAATACATTTCATGAAACTTGAGAGACTTCAATTCACCTCAAAAACCAGCATAAGGAAAAGTAGGACATGCAAACGCCACAAATGAAGGCCGGAGATTTGAACCTAGAACCGACGATCCGTGAGGCAGATGTGCTCACCACGAAGCGTCCATTTTTCCTAAATATGTTAACTTTTTTGGGGGGAATCTTCAGACAGACCACTTTGTAAATTAAACAGTGGCGCTAAACGATAACTCTATTATTAAATTAGTTGTTGATTAATTTGATAATGAATTACTTGTCGGTCACTCAATTAAATTTGGCACCTATGGTTTAATCTGGATTAGATCCAGATTTTGGTGTGAACGACCACACTGAATTTATTGAGGATTAAGAATTACAAAAATGTGTCTTTAGATGCCACAATATGAAACATATTTATAATGTTTCATAATCTGTAATCGATAGATTTTTATGTGAACCTAAAAGACGATGGTTTTGAACGGTGCAAAATTATTTCCTATAGTAACAAAAACATGACATAAAAAGTGGATCCGACCCAGGTTTCGGTGTGAACTCATACATACAAGATAACTACAAGGTTTTGAAAATCATTTTCTTTCCAACCAATCTTTTACCAATCTATGTTGGGTCAGAGGATGCAATCTAAAAAAGTTTTAAATGTGTATGATCCTAATTTGATGCACATTGATGATCTCATGAAAATGACAAAAAAAAAATAATTTCAACTCATTTAAAAGGAATTTCTCTGGGTTAAATATCCAATTAAAAGCCATTTACTGTACCTATATGTCTGCAGGGCAGAATGCCATGATATCAAACTACGTTTGATCTGCTACGTTTGATCTGGATCTCATCCTGATTTTATTGTGTGGGTAGATGTACAAATTCATGACGTCTTAAAAGTTACTAAAAATTAAAAAATGTAAACAATGAACAAGGCTTCAAGAGTGTCCCCCCCCCCCCTTTTCTAAACTCTGTATTTTCAAATATTGATTTAGTTAACACCAACAATGTTTGCACAACTCTAACCTTGTCAGACTGACTTTAACATAAAATACTTGAAATTCGACTGAATTGTTTCATTTCAAATGACCCGAAAAGCCCGAGACAGCAGAAAAAAATAAAGAGAGAAAGAAAGAAGAGAATAAAATCATTTAAAACAGCTCCGCGTACACATAAAAAAAAGATTTGTTACTCACCATTCCTGGCTGTTAAAATACAGTTACAAATAAAAAGACACACATCCTTGCAAAAAGATCCAATGGCGGCTGAAGTTTTCAGTGCGGCGAAAAGAAGAGCAAAAGTAAAAAGAGATCAGGTTTAAATCCACCAAACGCCGCTCCTCGCATTGACGTGTCGCTCAAACGAAGGCCAACTAGCATGTGTGTGCTTGTGGAGTGTTTCCACAGAGGCTGCAAAACTTCAAGCTCCGCCCACAATTTGACACTGCAGCCTCTCCGCTTGTCGTGACGTCACTCACCACTAGGGAGTCCTCAAACTATCAATAGAGTCAAAACAAATGGTCTGTTTAATTTGCTTTAATTGGACAGAAATATACAGATGTTATTTATTTATTTATTTAATTTTTTATTATTTAATCCAGATTAGAAGAGGATTTGCGTGCACGTGTGTGTGTATTCACAAACATTATTGATTTTTTTCACGTGTTGTATTTATTTCTCAGAATTATTGTAAATTAATTTATTTTAATTTTGAATTTAAATTTTAAAAGAAGAACAATGATTTCTTTTTAATTTGATAATTTTTTAAAATTATGAAATCAGGACCAGATTAAATTTGGTTTGACATTTCGCTAAAGCAATGTTGTCTTTGCTGTCTGTATGTTTTGGCTATGACTAAGTCACCGCTGTTTTTTTCTTGTTGTTCTTCTGCTGTGCTCTGCAGCCAAGTTGAACAATGAAGGAAAGCAGCGAGCGTCCGGCACAAAGAGCATTACAGAGGATTACGGGCAAAGGCAAAGACTTGAACACAAGCAGACGCAGCCATTCATGTAATCTCCTTTCACTGCTGCAAAAAAGACTAAAATGTCACGTTGCGCTTGTCACACTGCAGTCATCTCCAGTATGCTTTGACACCAGTCAAGTTCCTTTGCTTAAAACAACACAATTTTACTCTTTGCTTTGTTGTAAATGCGATGATGAATTTCTCAAAAGTGAAATAAAAGCGGTATGTAACGTGATTTTAAAAAAAAACATGACTGTACAACATATTCTTTGGAAATTAAAGCAACAGTATGTGAACTACAGGTGACGCGAGAGCACTGCTTCTCAATTATTTTCTGTTACGCGCCCCCCCAGCAAGACGAAAATAATTTGCACCCCCCCCCCACCGCCCACTCCCCACCGCAACTATAAATGATATCATTTTCGTTGCAAAACAAACCAACAAAGTAGAGTTAATACTCGCTTCACACAATAGGCAAGGAGAGCGCCACTGCCAACTATTGGAGTGGAGGTGCAATTACACTTTATTGTAGTACAGTGGGGCAAAAAAAGCATGTTACTCTGTTTCACACGCGCCCGCCTCAGCATCGCATTGACTGCCTATGATTTTTTTCCCCTTATTATGACTGACTTCCATTGACGGCTATAGATGTCAAATATGCATTGTAACTGGGAGGGTTGGCAGGAACAAAATGTGTGCACTTGCAGGTGGTGTGTACATATGAAAGTGTACAACTGAGTGCATTTGTAATCCTTGGCAGAGGTCGGTTTATTGTGTTGTGGGATCAAATGAAATAAAATTACAATGAATACAATTTTTTTAATTTCTCCAGGACACATTCATGCCTTTTAATTGTATTTTTCCAGGCACAAGAAATAATTGACATCTTTGTCATGCGAATGGTACTCATTTATTGTTAGCAAACTGATAAAACTACCTTTCCTATTCTTTTTTCTTTCCTGTTTACGTATGTCACATTCTTTACAATATCATGTTGAATTCTCGGTTTGTATTGTTTTGTTTTCTCGGAGTAGTTGACGGCGTTGTGTAATGTCATTTTCCAAACCTTTCAGTGAATTCTGCTGACCTTGTGCTTTTGATTTTAAAAAGTAAAATCCGTGTAAATCAGAAAGTGAAGGATGTCAGATACCCGCCGAGTTGCGCTGCATCTATATCACAATCCTGCGATAAGAAATAAGTGGCCTCCACTTTTCCGAAGATTCTGTTTGACAGTGGCGCCATTGTTGAATCCATCACTCTTAATCTGTCGCCTTGCTCAAATAACATCCCCCGTTGTCAAGACAAGCCAACTCGCCGCCGACTACACTGCAGCCATTCATATCAGGTCAGATTTTAGTGGGGTTAAGTACATGACAAGCTCTCTTTGTCACACTGGATTTGGCGATGTGATGTGCATCAATGTCATTATCGAGGCATTCAGAGGGGACCAAAAATGCTGACACGCTACAAAGTCATGAGTCCGTGACGTAACTCAACCAGTGTCTGATAACCTTCAACCTCTCAAAGCCTGTAGAAAGGCTGACAGACAGTAAAAACTAAAAAAAAAAGAAATTCTCCGACTACTTGCCAAAAACATTTATTAGGTTCATTAAAGACTCACAATTGTCCAGTCTTCACTCATCTGCGAAAATGATCTTGCGGTGGATGACAACAGCAGTGAGTCTCACTAGCTTCGGCTATTCCAGTCAAAGCTATACCCGTAAAATATTCATATCAGCTGGACCAGCCCTGGGCAAACTACGGCCCGGGGGCCACATGTGGCCCGTTAAACGTTTTAATCCGGCCCGCTAAACATGAAAAAAATTAAATGAATAAACCTTGTGAATGTTTTATTTTCTAAATATTTTGGTTTTTCAAAGACATATATATTGTTGTAATGCTTTTGTTCACAGTCATTTAAAATTAAATGTCTTTTCTTTCTCCGATGAGGTGAGGTTACCAAAACACTCCATCCATCTCCTCCCGGTCCGGCCCTTCTGTCAAATTTTAGAACCCATTGTGGCGCACCAATCAAAAAGTTTGCCCAACCCTGAGCTAGACTGACTGAAAAAGTGAAGCTCAACCTTCATCATCAAAATGTTATGTCCAATAATCCGCGGGCAACAATTGTGCGATAACAAGAACTTACATCGCAATGTATATCGACATCACAACACTTACATTATGTTGGGCACCGTTGTACTGTGCTGAGAAAATATCAATGACATTATCTATTAAAGGGCTTTGACGACCAAATGGATGGACTGAAACGTCTTACACAGCGCAACATAAAAATCCTCTTTATAGACGTCACGCCTGCTCGATGTCAACCAGGACACATGTTGGTATCAATCATTGTAAATGCAATTACATTCACCAAGTTGTGCAATACCCAAAGGTAATAAGGAGACATTTGTTTGAAGAGTGGATGACATATTCAGGGAATAATTGAGGAACTGTGTCAGAAAGAGTGGACTTAAATTATCATTACACGTTTTCATTACGGTATTTGAGGAAATATGGTATATATAGTATGGTTGTCAGATCTTATCAGGATCTTATTAAAGACTTTGTTCCCAGTCGTTTTCTAATGCGCTTGCTCTCATTAGGGAGCTTGAGCCAATCACAGCTGAGTTGAGAAAGAAAATATTGAAAAAAAAAAATCCATGAATGGGGGCAAGATTTGTTCGGGGGTCCACTGTACTGGAGAGAGGGAATATGTTTCTGTTTTTTTTCTGTTTTTTTAATCAAGGGGCCACAGTGAAAAAGTTATCAAAGGCAAAGACATTTTATTTCATACACTAAAAAAAAAAAATAATTTTCACTTTTTTTTTTTTTTGCATTTTTATTTAGAATTTTCATAATTCTGGTAAATCTTTCAATATTTTAACTTTTTCACCTACTCGTCTGATTTAGACCATTAGAATAAGCGTGCCAAATCTAGAATGTGCGATGGATTGCAAAATGGCTGTGGGCCCAACTTTGAACACCACTGGCCCAGATCTTTGAGTCTTTAATCACCTTAACACGCATGTTTTTGGAATGTGGGAGGGACCGAAGCACCATTCCGAAACCCACGCAAGCGCAGCAAAACCATGCAAACTCCTCCGGATGAAACTAGAACCCAGAACCTCAAAACGGTGAGGCATACATGCCAACCACTTCTGTCGCATGATGAACTTTGATTCCCTCGATTCATCTTCTAGCAGTTTGGTTTAGTTGGGATTTGCCAGGAGGCTCACATTTAAATTAAGTTTATTGCCGCGCAGATGTCATGTGGTCAGTGAACAAAGAGAGTAAAAAAAAAAAAAACACACCAAAGTGAAATGATGACCAAAAGCCATCTGGCAAAGTCTCGCCCGCTGATGCCAAACGAGCAGCCCTTCCGCTCTTCATCTCCCGTCAGCAATAAAAGACAATATCTGGCCCGGTGGGACATGTGGCATTAATATGAATTATCTCCATCTTAATATGCTCATGCCCCCCACCCCCGAGACTGGCGTGACATGACGTCAGCCACGTGCGGGCTCTAATGAGACTGCGATGAATTCATTATTTATTCCGACTTTTATTCCCACTTTCTTTGTGCCTCTGCCGCCTGTGTAAGGGGGCAAAGGTCAAGGTCCTGCACAGCTGCACACTGCGAGGATTGCGGAGGTGGGCTGTGGCTCGTGGGGGTCGGTGTGCAGGAAAGAAAGGAAGCTGGCGGGCATCGATGCTGAATTAAAGACTTTACAAATATGCAGACCAAGAGAACAACTACGATGAATGATATGAGAGGGAAAAAAAAATCGATTTTGGAAAGAATCCAATGTGAAGAGATTTATTTTTTTATTATACTGTCCATCTCACGTGATCATCAGCCGTTCCCTACTATGTCAAGGGAAGAAGCTTTACCGACGTTGACTGGTCGCCGAAGTTGTGGTCGCGATCTTGTCTCATGCAATTGAGCCACTGCTCTCGATTATGGCTTTCATTACCATGAGAACTTGGGGTAGCACGAGTGGCATGGCAATCACCAAGCTGAAGAATTACTTATGTGGTGCATGCAGTCGGCATGCATCGACGACTTCATCGAATGATAAACTATGTGCTGCTAATTAGCTAATGCTAATCCACCATAAAAACTCAATGCAGCCCTGCTTACCTTTTGTATTTGTGTTTCAGACCTTTCTTGAAAGTAGTTCTGGATTTTCCCTCAACTAAACGCACAGGTAGTGATGGGGAAAATGAAGCTTCAAATTTCATGAACCAGTTGTTGTATTTTTGTGTCCTGTAGATGGCACTGTTGCTTTAAATAAAGGGTTTAAAAAATGTCAAGTCAGTGTGCTTTCAGCCCAACGTTGAACCGAGAGTGCCCTCTACTGGAGTCCAAAAATACTACAACTGGTTCATGAAGCAGATTTGAAGCTTCATTTAGCCATCACTAATCACGGGTCACGAGTGGAGAAACTGTGTGTGTGTGGGGGAGGGGGGTATTATTTAAATTAGCCCAATTGTAACAGTAAAATTGCTCACTGAAATTCACATTTTCAGAAATTAGCAACTGAAAAAAAGATTTACTTGGTTGTTTGATTTCACACCTGATCCAGAGGCCCAACTATTTGTCTACAAATGTTCCAGTACTGTCCAGCCCTTTTACGGAATAGTTGACCCAAGATGTTTAGTCTTCATTGCTCGACGAAAAGATACTTTACAAAAATCTTCTTCAAATTTTCACTCCCGCGTCAAAGGAAGAGGCTTATTGATTTTGCTTTTGTCCGACACAAGCACGCTGGGGAAGCTGAGGTCGTCCACTTATCCACTTATGGAACAGAGAGATTCCAGGATGGCCTTTTCCGTTAGCTTTTTCCAGAAGTGGGCCCCACATTGTCCCGTGCTGAGTACACTGTCGTTTTGAGAGCCAAAAAGTCATCAAGAAGATAAAAGCTTTGGTTCAAATCATGTGGACACAAGCTTAGTCTCTGACAGAGTTAATACAATTAAACAGGCAGAACGACTCATCAAGGTGATTGGAACATGAATACGGTCAAGCTACAAACGGGTTCCACAGCTGCTTGGCCAGTTCTCCATAAGTGAGCTCAAACGGTCATATTTTCCACACGTTGCACGTTGCACTCGTGATTAGTACATCTGCCTCACATTTCCGAGCTTTTGGGTTTGAATCTCAGTTCTAACCTTTGTGGAATTTCCATTTTGTCCCCGTTTTTTCTGGGTACTCTGCCTTGCTCTCGCGTTCCAAAAACATGCAAGTTAGGTTCATTAAAGACTTTTAATTGCACATTGGTGTGGATATGAGCGTAAATTGTAACTGTATTTTCTCGAATATAAGCCGCAACTTTTTTCCTAGATTTTGAACCAGGCGGCTAATACAACGGTGCGGCTTTTCTGTGGATTTTTCCTTCGCCGGTAGGGGCGCTCTATAGCTCAGAAAATACGCTAAATAAATCTTGATTTTTTTTTTCTCTTGGGTCTGTTCTGTACATAAAGTAAACAATTCTTTTATCAACATAGAAAACTGTGGCTTATATTCCGGGGCGGCCTGTATATTTTATTTTTTTTATTTTGGGGGGGCGAGTTGCTGCGGTTTATATGCGGGTTCGCCTTATAGTCCTGAAAATACGGTATATGTGATCTGCGATTGGCTAAACCAAAGTCTGCGCATAGGCTCCAGCTCGTCTGAGCCTCTCACGAGGACAAGCGCTACAGAAACCGAATGGATGGCCGATTACAACTCTTCCAGTGCGAGTCCAACGAAGTGCAGCGGCAATATCAAATGTTGGTGCTACTTTTAAAAGGTCACCATGGAGACAATGTGTCTCTTATGAACTGTAACGGGACTCAAAGTGGTCCGAAATCAATGAAGCATCTGAGCAAGAGCACACGTTAACCTTCGGAGCAGCCGACAGTCCCCATTTCCTGTTTGCTTTATTAGTTTGCGTAGATGCAGCCTAATCGTTGTACGTCCTGAACAACAGCAGTCCTACGGGCCATTTGGTGATGACTGAAAAAATAAAAAATAAAATAATCACTAGAATCTGAAAACGGTTCATTCATGTAAGCAGAAATTAGTGGAAAAAATGTCTTTGGAGCGCTTCTATAAAAATTCAGAATACATTATCAGCACTGGCTTACAGTACCCTAATGTAAATATTTTTTGAGTTACGTGTGATATATTTTTTCATACAGATTCCAGCATACATCAGAAATGCTAATGCTAAAATGATGTGAAGAAAAGAAAATGGTTTGCAGTCGTTGTAGTCGCATATCAGAGCCCAGTGCATTGAATTTAGTGATAGCTAGCAATCCCGTTCAAATAGTTACCCTTGAGAGCTTGCGGCGCTAAAGGAGTCAAGTTGCGAAACAGATTGTAGATTTTAGCAAAGGTCCACAGGGAGTTTGGTTATTTGTTGTCAGTCGACGCTGGCTTGTTGTATTCAACAGTGGTGCGCTGCTAGCTTGGAACGGGTGGCTAGCCGCAAGTAGCTCAGGAGCTAGCATTGATTCCATAAAAATTCAGTTTTTTTTTTTTTTTTAAACAAGTAAACTGGATTAAAATCAAGGCAGAAAATCCAGAGTTTTACAATAACGCAAAGAATTCCTTGCTTCCATGTCCAACATGCTATCTTTGTAAAGCAGGATTTTAAGCACTGCCATAAACGAAATCAAAATTAGAGCGTATAAGTAACATACTCTGGTTGTTATTGTCTCCCCCGCTCCCCCAAGGCTCATCCTGCCTTGTGGAAGAGAAACAAGCACTAAGATCCCACTATTTATTAATTAATGAACTATATTCATTTTAATGTGGTGTTTTATTATAAATTAATATTTTTGTTCTTTCTATTTTGTTCAAAATATTGCTCTGAATTAAATCAGTCAGTGGCGCAAAAAAAGGTTGCCAACCACTGCCACTCAAGTACGTCCTTGCACGCAGCACAGTGTCCTAATTAGCAATCGATAACTATTGCAAGATCCCAAAAAGAAGTGCTTCAGTATGTTTGGCATCTTTTTGGGCTGCGGCTGATGATGATGATGATGGCGGTTGCAATCACTGGCAATAATGAGTGAGTTGAAAAGCACGGCAGAGCTAATTTGCTTGCTGGTTAATTGAAGAGCAGCACGCTGATTATCCGATGTGGAGAATAGAGTTGTTGGTGCTGCAGCTGTCTTAAATTTCTCTACAGATTAACTTGATAGCTCTTTGAAATGATGGATTGACTCACTGGGGAAAATCAATGACAACCACATGAAGAGGAGAGATAATCTTAAAAGGAAAATTTTATTGGCGTAAATTGGCCTTTTCATTGCTTGTATAAATAGTGGGGTCTCTAAATCTTTTGTCATCTTTTGAAAATGTGAGTTAGCCCTTTTGCACTTCTACCCCACTGCTAGGTAATAGTGGGGTTGAGTTGCATAATTGCCCCTGCCCAAACACACACACACGCCACATTTTTCTCTACCCGTCACATGATAAGAAAAAAAAAATCCTGAGCAATCTTTTGGCCTGGACTACTTTAAACCCCATTTCGTGGGCGAGAGGGACCAAGATAAAACAAATAATGAACATTTGTGAGTAGTTGATACTAAATATTCCCCAAACTACGATTCCAAAATACTTTAACACAATTTCTAACTCATTTGAGAGCAATAAGCTTTAAATACAATGGCCTGTAGAGGAGTTGATCTTCAAAAAACGCATCCGTCAGCTTGTCAACCTGTAAAAATACCAATTAGTATCGTATTTTCCGGATTTTGCACACCTGTATATAAGCCGCAGCAACTCCTTGGTCAAAAAATAAAAATAAAAATAATATTGTAGCCCGGAAAATACAGTATTTTCCCGTTAGCCAGAGCTTTGGCAGCATTTTGTTGCATCTTGAGGCGATCCAAAATGATCTTAAATATACGTGAGGAGCAGCGAATAAGTGAGTTTTTCCCTGCGTTTAGCTTCCATGGATAAAAAGGCAAATTCTGTAGGTAAATCCACACATCGTGAACTGCAAATGGGATTGGATTTACTGCATCCTGTCTGAAAGACGAGCGGAGGAACCGGCATGCAGAAACCCACACATCCCCCCTTGGGTGTGACACCAGTCAAAGCCACAAGATAAGCAGAGCTGCATTTAGTGTTGTTGGCGGCAGAGATTAATGTTATCAAACATTGTTAGCTTCTGATAAACACCAACAATCTTAATTTCTGTTTGGTGATGTGACGTTACACAACATACAGAATGCTTTATTCTTTTCATGGACGCTCACTTTTCTTTTTCTTCCACTCTAGGTTTAAGTAGCAGTCACTGCAGTCAGGGCTCTTCCCCGGGTTGTCATGGTAATGAAAGCTGAACACGCCACTGACACAGCAGTATACGGGGCGGTGATATAGAGTCACTTATTTGCATGAGTGGATTTAAAATTGGCTAATTTCAGCATGACAAAAAAAGAGGTTGTGTAAATTGTGTGCTATCGTTTTTTATCGTTGTGGTAGTTTGACGAAAGCAGGTGACGGAAATATTTACACAGACTAAATTGGGAAAAAAGCAGCAAAAGGTTTCATTTTGAAGAAATAGCTATAAAAACGACTAATGTTGCTTTGTCAGTTCGAAGGAGAAATGTGTCGGTGTCAAGTACTTGGGAAAGTCCAACAATCACTTTGGAGGAGTGTAACATTGGTGGAAGTGACACTTTTCATGATGTGTTAGTATTATGAAGCATTTTAAGTCAAACATAATTCCTTCCCCCCATAATAAGTAAGAAAAAAAAAATCAAACTCTCAAAATTATGAAATAACAGGAGTTTTGGTTCTTTTGCAATTTAGTTGGTGTGTAGCAAATTAAAAACTTCAAAAATGTCTTCAGAAAGGAAAATAACTGCCAGTATTTAAAAAAAAAAAGAGTTACAAGAACTTACAAGTTTAAAATATACTAACTTATACCATATAAATAAAAAAAATATTTTGCTCTGAAAGGTCGAGTCATTTAATGATGAATTACTAAAAATAAAGAATATATATATATATATTTAAATTCTCCAGATCAAATAACTGACTTTTAAATACAAATAAAAGACTTATAAAAATAAACTATATTCAATTTCACAAATTACAAGCTACAGGTCATGATAGAATAAATAATAAATACACCAAAATAAAATAAAATACCGCACAAAAAATTAAAATTCAGTAAAACAACAACAAATAAATTTCTCCGTTTTAGGATTAAAGGTATAAAAAAAAAAATCTGCTCTTTTGGAATTCAAAGGCCAGGATAGAAAATGACTTTTAAATATAAAATTCACGATAATAAAGTCGAAGCGACCAAATGATGCCCTTATGTGTTTTAAAGGTTGAGGTCAGGATAAAATAACTCATTTTCTCTTTTCAAATCCCACTGAGCCTTTCAGTCAATGAGCTCCGCAATGCATATGTCACCCCTGTCCACGCACACACGCACACACCCTGCACATAATGACGTGTCAGGGCTTTATTTGTAGCCGATGCATCTTCATTCTGCAGCTGGCCGGTACTCACTGCAAACTACATCACTGCACTCCTCACGGAGAACTTAAAGCCGCCTCATCATCAGCATCCTCAGCGTGCGTTATCTCCCGACAAGGTGACCGACAGCCTCTGAGCACATGCCACCTTTTAAAAACCACTTTAACACACACGCGCACACATACGAGCCAAGAAGCTGACTCAGTATGATGCACGATCATGGCACCGGTGCTCTATCTCACTCCACTTCATTAACCCGCTGAATGAGAAATCAAAAGCATCCTTTTTTGTCTCATAGTGTGAGCCACGCCGGCAGCTGTCATGTATCATAAAAAGGAGGGACTCACCGCAGCCAGGTGGAGTGATCGGAGGTTGCAGTGGCGGCGGAATCCCCCTCCTCATCCTCCTCTCACCGGTGTGTAAAGTGAGTGCATGTGTGTGTGCTGATCCAGCAGATGCAGACCGGCGCCACCAATAGAAAGAGGCGAAGGAGAAGAAGAGGGTGTGTGAGAGATGGCAGAGGAGGGGTCTGGTAGCATTACATCATGGGCGAGGGGAACGGTTGTGTTCTGCAGGAGGTGGGGGAAGGTGTGTGTGTGTGTGTGTGTGTGTGTGTCCTTGTATATTTTCTGCAGGATGATTAAACATGGTCATGATGCACCTGCACAGAGCTGTGATTAACAACCATTCAGAGGGAGACAGTAAATAAGCAAAGCTTTCACCACGTAATCGAGGCTAAAAGTGAATAGCAGATGGACATTGGCGAAAACGCCCTTTTCGAGCTCCTAATGGCTCTCTTGTCAGCCTGAACGAGCATTGATGGACGTCTTTGGAAAAGGAGGCGCTGACATTTCGGGTGTGGAAATAAGCTTTGTGCAGAAGCATACAGCCATCACCTGTTAGCGGAGCCTAAAAAGGAAGAGCGAGGGGAGAGAATTTTTTTGGGGGGGAGAAAAAAGGGTGTCGGGAGTAAAACAATGACAGCTCAGGGTCATCCCAGCACCTCGGCTCACGAGAATGAGACAGCAGCCGCACAGGAAACATACTGATAAGGTGGTCTTTCTCTCGCGGTTAAATGTTAAATAAGAGTTGATGAGCCAGGCGTATAGGCAGGCCACAAGGTCGGGATGGAGAAGGCAGACACATCAAGTTGGGAGACACTGTGGCTACACTTCGGAAGATAACTGGAGCAGACCGCTGCCAAGGCTTTTCCACATGCATACAATCCATCTGTTTTGGCTAGTTTCAATTAGACAAGTTTTAACGCGCTTCGCCATGGGGTCATCAATTACCCTAGTGGTGGTGTTGCCACATTGCAGCGCTCAACAAAAACTGCTCCAGCACCAGCCAGCCATCCATCTCTTTTCTCCACCGCTTATACTGTTTAGGGTCGGGGCGAGTAGGGAATCTATCCCAGCTGATTTTGGACGAGAGGCTGGATTGGTCGCCAGTCAATCACAAGACGGATACAAGCAATCAGATTTACGGCGTCACTGAGTGGGTTAAGAATCCAAGCGGTCTGCACCAAAGTCAAGAGATTATTAAGCAACACATTTTGTGACTGCGCAGAATTCTTACATCCATTTTTTTTAATAAGAATTCTTATTGAGGTCACAGGGAGCAGTTGAGTTTGGGTGAGTGATGGGCTACACCCTGATCTGGTCGTTAAATCAGTTTCAGGGCACAAAATGCAGACTCCATACAAAGCCCCCTATTTTCCCACAAAGCACAAGTCTAGCGCAAAGCTAACTATGTGCATGAGTGAAGTTTTCCTTCTTTTATTATTTTCCTAGCTCGGCAAAAAGGGGCGTTTGCGCCGTTGTGGGAGGGAACGCAGCCAATTTGTTTGCCATTCAGTGCAAGTAAATAAATTCAGCGCAGTGAGATGGCAGAATGACTCGATGGAGTCCATGTAAGAGAAAGTATATTTCAAAAGAATCACAAGAAGTATCCATGATGTAAAGTTAGTGGTTAAAATTAAAATAATAATTTGTTTCATATATACATATATATATCAGTTCAATTGTTCATTTTTAATTGAATTTAATTGCTTGAATAGTCCGATCTCCGGAGTGTCTGCCCACCAATATAGTTTGAAATGAAACAACCGAGGAAGTCTTGTGCTAACTGCCTATTTGTGTCCGTGAGCAAGCTGTTCTACACTTCTGCTTCACTCTTACATAACAGTGGAGCTAATTTAAAAAAAATAACAGCCCACACCCACTAGGTTTCTTCACTGATGACTTTCAAGGGCAGTCTGGTCGCTGGATCGCACTTTTTAAAAGTCTTTAAAGTCAAAGGTATTGTGTTTTGTTGGCTACATCTGTCTGCACTTCTGATGTGTGTTACTTGATTGCTAGGTGAAGTTGTCGAAGCAGTGGTGACGGAGGCGTATATGTGATTTCTGATGTCTCCGCTGCATGCGCCACAAACACAAATCTGCACAGTTATTGCCACTTGATAATCATCAGGCAACTTTGTAAGGAAGTGCTGCGGGCAAAAGAGAAAACAGAATTGCTTGTGAGTGCTTTCTATGTATTTTTATTGAATTTTTTTTTTACTTTAGATTCTGGGCTTCAAGTACATCTACCCGTTATAACCATGGCAACAAAAGCAATGCTCCAAATTGGCCCGGTGATTTATGGGGCAGGATAAAGTCTGGCTGCTTTGCATAATATAAAAACCCTCTTGCTTCCGCAGATTGGGCTTATTTCAACTGGACAAAAAAAAAAAAAAAAAGGGTGTAAATAAGCTGATGAATCTTGATCCTTTTGTCATGAAGACTGGGAATGGTTTCAAATTATCAAAAAAAAAAAAAAAAAAAAGGATAGCATGTCTCTTTTAAAGGTATAGCATGTTAAGAATAGAGCCCTCATTGGACATGGTGGATATTCCTCACTTCCTGTTTCGTATCGATTGCTTGCAGAAAATTTGCGGCCTAAACAAATCGAATGTGTAATGGGCGCCCTATGTTAATGGAAGTGAATAATTCATGGCGTTCCATTGTAATATTCTTGACAGTTGCCGATTTATTAGGATGTCAACAGACTCGGCAGGAAATAGAGGAGCGCGACGCATCATCGCAATGTGAACAATATATCGTCATCATTTTTGGAGAGCACATTCACATATGAACGCATACGTTAGCATCCAAACATAAACAGCGCAGCATCAGTGTTTATGAGACCGATTCCAGTGCAGCTGCTCCGAAACAAAACAAAGCAGTTTTGGGAAGGCGGCATTTGGAAAGTCAGTGGCTTTTTTGATGATCGCAACATCCGGCAGACAGGAAGATGAGCTAATGTCGTGGGGGGGGGTTCAAGCCGCGGAGGCAAGTACAAGCAAATGCAGACAGAGAACAGCTGGAGTCAGATGACGAGTGAGGCCACAGTGTCAACACACAAGAAGCTTTGTAGACAAACAGTCGAGAAATAGAATAACAGCAAAACTTGTCCTTCGGGCAGTAGGCGAGGGACACCCTGAACTGGTTGCCGGCCAATCGCAGGGCACACAGAGACGAACAACCATCCATGCTCACACTCATACCGAGGGGCAATTTAGAGTGTCCAATGCATGTTTTTTTGGAATGTGGGAGGAAACCTAAGTACCCGGAGGAAACCCACGCAGGCACGGGGGCAACATGCAAACTCCGCACAGGAAGCCGGAATCAAACCCACGACCTACGTATTGTGAAGCCATCGTGCTAAGCCACTCACCCTAATACAGTGCTTCTCAATTATTTTCTGTTACGCAAACCCCTCTAGCAAGAAGAAAATAATTTGCGCCCACCCCCACCACCCACTCGCCACCGCAACTTGAAATAATTGCATTTCCATTGGAAAACAAACCAACACTGTAGCGTTAATACTCGCTGCGCACAATGGGCAAGGAGAGCGCCACTGCCAACTACTGGAGTGGATGCGCAATTACACTTTATTGTAGTATGGCGGGAAAAAAAGCATGTTGCTCAGGTTTACACGCGCCCCCTCAGGCTCCCCCCCTGTAGTGTAGAAAACCGATGGATGTGTGTGTGTTTAAATGAATCTTGTTATTTCCCTCTATTGCAAATTGTTTCTTCTTTAACTTCTTTTTTTTGTACTCTTTTTCGATTAAAGACAAAGGAGAAGCAACTTATGACGAAAGAACGGAAGTAGAAGAACGGTAGTCATCGTGGCAACTAATTTTCGGTTTGCTCCACAACAGTTTTCAAGACACTTTAATCCACCACAATTGTACCTTTGGCTACAATGCAACACAGGATTCTGGATGTTGCAATTAAGTGCTGCCGGGGTGAAGAGTGTGGTCCGAACAAAGGTTTTTTTTTTCCTTGTACTGCCTGCACAGTCTCTGTACTTTTGTTTTCTGTCCGAAATAGTTTTTTTTTGTTTTAGGTGCTTGCTACTGCTATGCTAGTCCTGTAGTTCAAACTAGTGATGGGAAAATGAAGCTTCAAATTTGCTTCATGAACCAGTTGTTGTATTTTGGAGTCCTGTAGATGGCAGTGTTGGTTTTATAAAGGGTTTAAAAAAATGTCACTGTGCGTTCAGCCCAATGTTGAACCGAGAGTGCCATCTACTGGAGTCCACAAATACTACAACTGGTTCATGAAGCAGATTTGAAGCTTCGTTTACCAATCACTAGTTCAAACTGCAGGAGACATGTTTCTCGTGTGTTTTTTCAAACCAATAAAGATTCTGATTCAGATTAAGAGAAAGCAAGACAGAGCATATATATTCGTATTAAACAAAATTGATGTCATATATTTAATATCTTTTGTCGATTTTACCTTTCAATTTCAAGGTCGTGAAGCAGTCAAGTATCAAAAGTGGAGATAAACCAATCTTAACAACTAAAATAGAGCGTAACGATGAATCTAAATCGAACCGAGGGTTCTTTTCATCAATCTTGTGAATAATTTCACACAATATCAAGTGTAACCGCATTTAATATGCTGCGGAATTTGTATTTGAAATGGCGGGAATGAAAGAAATGACCCACCCATCCTTTACTGGATAGCATAAAATATATTCGGCGACTGCCTGCAAGCGCTGGTCCTTAGCATTGCGCCCTTCGATTTGAGACGGCGCTATTTATAGTTCGATTCAATTTGTTTTAAAAATATAATTCTCCATTTCTCCTCTAAAAGTGAGTGTCTTCATGCATAAAGGTGTCCCCTGGCGTCACCACTCATCCCTGTCAGCTCTTTCACCACCACCACCACCACCATGCCTACACTGTTCCCTGTTGCCTTGGCAACCTTATGGCCAGTCGGGCTTTTCTCTCTCTTTTCCCTCTCTCGCTCTCTGGGGACACAACGATGACTTGTGTGCTCGCTTCCTAGCAGCTGAAGCACTTTACATCGAAAAAGGGGCACGCCCTCGTCCTTCCTACTCATCTCCATTGCGGCACTCCCACAAAAAAAAAAGAAAATTCTAAAGCTTGACAGGAAGTGAATTGAGTCCTTTTCATGACAGGTGGGAAACAAATGCATAAAAAAAATAAAAAAAGAGCGATATTGAGTGTAGCTCTTTCTAGCACACGCAACCATATTTTGGAACCAAAACTTTGAGCCAAAATGGATGCATGTTAATTCTTCCAACCAAAAGTAAAAAAAATAAATAAATAATTCCTGAGCTGGGTGTGGTCACAAGACGGGATAAATGGCAATGATGAGACTCAATTCCAGCAACATGTCCTCTCGTCCTTTTTCAGCAATTCCAGCCTATCCACGTGAGCGTTTCATGATGAACAGTTGCTACGTGGCTTTCCATCAGTGGTGGTGAGTTAAATTGTCAGCGTTGGGCTCACTGTATCCTGAAACGCATGCTCTGTATTTCTATTTTCTGGAGGTGTTGGTGGATGATGTCCACATTGGGTTGCATCTTTTGGAACGCTCATTTTGCTCTTTTGGGTCGTTCCAAAATCAGCTGTCTCTTCCGTATGAGAGAAATTCATACCATTTCCCCAAAAATTCAGTCATTTTCAAGGTGTTAAGTAGTGATGGGAAAATGAAGCTTCAAATTTACTTCATGAACTAGTTGTTGTATTTTTGAGTCCTGTAGATGGCACTGTTGGTTTAAATAAAGGGTTTAAAAAAATGGCAATTTAGTGTGCTTTCAAGCCAATGTTGAACAGAGAGTGCCATCTACAGGAGTCCAAAAATACTACAACTGGTTCATGAAGCAGATTTGAAGCAGTTAATTTAGCCATCACTAGTGTTAATATCGTGCACATTTATGCTTATGACATAAGGTTGAGCAGCTGTAGATAGTCTCCTCCCTGTCTTTGCAGTCATGTGGTCCCTTGGAAATTTCCCAAGGCATTACTAACAGTTTTTGGACAGATCCCTTCCATCCATTCTCTGCATTGCTTATCCTCACTCGGGTTATGGGTGTGCTTGGGCCTATTCCAGCTGACGTTGAGCAAGAAGCAGGTTTCACCCTGAAATGGACGCCAGTTTATTTCAGGACACATTTCACACTCAGATTCACACCTATGGACGGTTTAGAGCAGGGGTCCCCAATCCTGTTCGAAATGATTAGATAATCAGCAAGGTCTGCAGGAGATTGATAACGATCCTGATTTGAATTAGGTGTGTTGCAGCCGGGAGAGATGGAAAACAAGTCGGACACCTGCCCTTGAGGAACAGGATTGAAGACTCCTGGTTTAGAGTCTTCAATAAGTCACGGAGAGACACGGAAAGGATCGAATGGAAGGCCATCTTTCGATCATCCACATGTGGAGGTATGCTCGCAGTTCCCTGATAAATGTACTTTGTGCGCTTCGATGTTATGCATCGGCTACAGCGATTCTCCTTCTGTTTCTGCAATGTCATAGACTGCGTGCTCACCTCTCCAGCACTGAATTTAAAGGGAATGAGTGAAGCCGCTTTCATTGGCCAGGAAGTAAGTCGGCTGTGTTCACTCCTACAACGGCGCAAACGCCCCTTTTTCACTGAAAAAAACTCTATGAAAATACCAAAAAGAAAGAAAATTCCACTCACGTCCACAGTTAAAAAGTGCGAGCCATGAAAATCGGGCCAGAAATTGTGTATTTGTGTTTCCTAAACCCTATGCAAAGGGCTGCCTACTAAAATATGATCGAAATGACAAACTCAGTCAGGATAAACGCCTTGGAAAAAGAAACTCAAGCAGAACTGAACGGTACTTGTGCAAGCAGCTGGATGGAGCAACTCACTCACATCCGTCCCAGCAGAGTTGATTTAATGCACATATCACAGTGCTAATATTGCTGCAAAACTCCCTGAGGTTATTTCGGGCATATTTCTGAACTTTATGGAGCCAAGTGAGGTTAATTGCCTGCTGACTCCAGGTTCACACTGCTCACGAGTGTGGCGTCAAATTTGCACCTAATTCTTACTTATTAAATATGGTCAAAGTAAATAATCCAACTCCAACTTAAACAGGAGGGTCAGGCCTTTGGGAAATTGCATCACATGTTCCCAGTGTCTGATATCATCACACAAGTGTCGTGTTATGGTTTTAATTTCTATCTGGTGTATAAAACAAGGCATAAAAAAAAAAAACGTTCAAAAATTAAAAAGCATTACTTGAGCCTCTCCCAGCTGGCTTTCGGTGAGAGAGTGTACACCCCGGACTGGTCGCCAGTCAATCGCAGTCTACACGGAAAAAACAACCATATACATTCACATGTGCAGAACTTGACAACTTCCCGCTCGAGGGCCTGAGCCAAGATTCAAACCTGGAACCTCAACACTGTTTCATGCTTAACTCTGTGATCGTATTCTGTTATTGCCTGCTAATAGTTAGCCAAAATGATTTGGTCTTTGCTAGATAATCATTCTAGCTGAGAGACAGACAGACTCTGAGTTGTCAGCGTGTGTGCGTTAAGAGAGATTGAAACAGGGACAAATAAGGACTTGCCTCGCGGAGATCCTTGACTGTGACCGGGGTCACGTGCGGAACATTTTGTTTTGTTGACATTGGCCTTGACAGACAAATCACTGGTGTAACCTAAGGAGATAATGCTGAAGAAAAAAACTATGACTGGAACATAATCATCTTTAGCGTCCTAATCCTTTTCATGCACTCCCATCAACTTGAAAAACAAGATTGAGTGACTGGTCCATTGAGTCCAAAGATGTGTCCCATACCTTATAAGGGATTGTGGCTCACATGTGGTTTAAAGACAAAAACAACGCTGATCCAACCTGAACTTTGAGCTCAAGTGCGGTCCAGTGATTGAAAACATGCTAGTAAGTCTTCAATAAAAGCATTGTTAAATGCATCAACTCCATAATTTCACATTAATCTATGAACAGGAAATGCTAGTGATGGAAAAATGAAGCTTCGAATTTGCTTCATGAACCAGCTGCTGTATTATTTAAATCCTCTAGATGGCACTGTTGGTTTAAATAAAGGCTTTGAAAAATGGCAATTCATTGTGCTTTCAGGCCAATGTGGAACAGAGAGTGCCATCTAGAGGAGTCCAAGAATACTACAACTGGTTCATGAAGCAGATTTGAAGCTTCATTGACCCATCACTAGGAAATGCACTCTGCTAATTACACACATGTTGGGCAAGCTGGATTCACTCAGCATTCACTCAACAATATTCAATCTCCCAACAGAAATGTTGGATCCGAGATTCTAACCCATAACCTCAGAACTATCAGGTGCTAATCACCGTGCTGGCACCTAATAAATTCTCCTTGTCCAACAACACTGCTGCAAGTCTACAATCATTCCGGTCTTTTCCAGAACAGCAAACGGATGAGCGTGTCAGCCGGCCAGGGCAGCCAACAGTCGGCCACCTGGATCAGTCAGACGCTTCCGCAAATCCGCCGTGCTGTCACACAATCGTGCCGCTGTTCCCTGGCTGAGAGTGTGTCCAGCCAGCCGATTAATCAGCTCTGCAGCCAGTCATCCACAAGAGTGATTATATGCCGGGCACATGAGGGAAACGAGGAAAACGCTGATGGAAGGCATTTGTTTCCGGCGGAGAAAATATTCATACAGATGTGGGAAAACAGGTGAGTGTAGACCAGCTTCACAGCTGGAACCTCCAAACTGAAATGCCCCAAACGATGCACATCACAATTTGGTGTTGAACCCTCGTCAATGGCAATCACACAAGACATCAGCGCAGATTGCGACATTTCAATTTAGCAATATCAAGATTATGCTAATGTGGGTACTGTCACAGGGCAGGCATTCTTAATATAAAAATAATCGCTTCGATTACCTTTCAAGGGACCCAAATCTTATAGTATCCACTGGGCTGGGCAATGGCCTGAAAGTCATAACTTGGTATAATTTTAATTCCTTCACAGTTTGGTAGGCTATATATATTATCCAGTTACGTAAAAAAAAAAAAAAAAAAAAGAATATATATATATATATATATATAAAATTTATTTAATTATTTAATCTTAATTAATTTAATTGATATATTTAATTAAATTATTTGTTATATTGCGCTGGAGAGGGGATCTCTCCAATCTCGTTGTACACTGAGTACAATGACAATTAAAGGGCATTCTGATTCTGATTCTAATTCTATACCGTAGGCCAAATTTATACTCTCTACTGTATTGTATGTACCACGCACCCCTAATCCATACTTAACAATTCCAGAACTACCTATGAAACTGCACTAGGTGACAGTATTGCTCTAGGTGGAGTAGTTTTACTTTGTTTTAGTTTTATTCTACAGTGCTATGCTTTTTTTGAACATGTGTATAACACTTAAAAATGTTGATGCTATAATTAGGATTTTATGATAGCGACAGGGTGTTTCCAAAAGTGAAACCTGCTTTTCCCCAACTTGCAGCCGTTCCAGTGAAATGGATGTGAAAACCACATGGGGGCCCCCTATGCAGTTACTTGTATTTAATATGCACGGGTCAAGTGCAAATGTCAGCCAGGCCACACTGGGCCTTGTTAAATGTTAAAGGCATTAAACTCCCAAGAAGAAATAAGAGCTGTCAGCCAATGGCAGATGTCCACTGACGCCATTGCAGCAGGGAAGGTCCGGATGCTGGTCCTCCTTTATTGTAACTAGTAAGTGTGACGTCAAGGGGCAGCAGCAGCCTTACAATTTAGGAATAGGAAATCATGGAAAGTCGATTAATTTGCGCCAGGCCCAAAATGCTACCTCTGTCGAGATAATTCTTTGGATTTAATGCTTCTGGTAACCTCAACTCATCTGAGAAAAAAATAAAATGAATTTTAAATGAAAATGAAGAAAACATTACAACAAAATATCTATTTTGACACACCAGAATATTTAGAGAATAAAACATTAACACGCTTTATTCATTTCATTTTTTTTCAAGTTTGGCAGGCCGGATTAAAACGTTTAACGGGCCGCATGTGGCCCCCGGGCCGTAGTTTGCCCACGCCTGGTACAGACAACCGATCATATTCATTCACCTTAAGCTACCTCCTACAAGCCCAAGAGCTCACCGATAGCTGACCAAGTATGCTGAATTCTGTCACAAATTCAAAGAGCTGCAGATGTAACTCCCCTTTATGTCACGCATTATTTTTCGATAAGCGCTTTTGTTCTCCACCGTTTGGGTTCGCTAAGTTGTAAAGCAAAATACAACACGCAGCCTCAATTGCATTGCATAGTAGCAATTAAATGAAGACATATTTGATCTTTTTCTCTGAATTAGGGGGCAGATAGCAATTTTCTTTTCTGTATTATGAGTTACTATAGCACCAATAGAAGAATCGTCCGTTCCATGATGGTTTGAACTGGAAATTGAACTTGAACTTCGTATGCATGCGTCGTATCAGTCGCGCCAAACAGCAGGGATTAGTGTGACGAAAATGTGGGGAAAAGTGGATTAAAATTAATGCCGTGGATCAATTGTCCATGATGTCAACCTTCTTTAGTAGTCTCACGTTGATGAGGTCAACGCGCTCCAGGCTAAATGTGGAGTAGATTCTGGCTCGTGGATGCGTGGTGTGTGCATCATCGATTGACTCGATACCAAGAGGGTGGGGAGACGTTTACCCTGATTCACTGGCTACAAAATTAGGCACGACTGCACAAGCAAGTGAGATCCGATAGCACAACAAAGAAAGATGACTTTTTCTGAGAAAATTACAACAGCAATCATCCTGAAGTTAACAAACTTCTGCAACATGTTAAAATTTACGACTCCTTGGACATGTGGAGGGATGCATAAAGCTGAAATAAATGCAAATCACCGAATTAACACCTCTGCGGCGCTGTCAATTAAAAGTGAGAAGTATTTCCTATGGAAAGGCAGATTTTTTTTTTTTTTTTTTTTTGGTACAGCTCTTGTATCAGATCTACAGTATAGGCCATACTGGGGTACACAAAGGAGCACGTGGCATCATTAGTGACACTAAACATTCAGGCCACGCACTGCTTGTCCTCCCCTCAGGGTGGTTTCGGCTGCATCTATGGAGGAGGAGCAGGGAAGACTTGAGGAGCGGGGGGGACATTTTTAGCCAGCTGCTCATCATCCCGACACACAGCACATTATTTAATTTAATTTAATTTAATTAATTAATTTATTTATTTATTATTTTTACACATGTCAATTTTCAATGAACAATGGTGAGGAAAAAAATGCTGTACAGTATTGAAGTGCAGTGTGCATGTTCAAACTGCAAATAATATTACATTGGCTTGAAGTAATACAAAATTCCGTTTTTTAAGGATGAAATTTCTCATTTTTGATGAAAACAAGCCCTGCGACAGTATTTTAAAGTTTGTCATAACGGTGGCACTTGGAGACCTAAGTATTTTGTTTCAGGTGGTACTTGGGGTAAAATTTTGGAGAGGACCACCGGTCTATTATAATATACTGGACAGAGCAATTCAGCCCATAAACACTGCCTGCTACTTTGTATTACAAAAAAATTTACATCTTTTTATAATGTGCCAAATGTGCATTGGTCATACAACGACAAAATAAATCAAGTGGGTACAAACTAAAACTACCTCAGAAATAAACAAGTATTTTGAAATTCAGACTGCTCATGAGATTTTTTTTTTTCACTGATTAAAGAAGTCTCTGAGCATGTGTCATTTGTGATAAATGCATTATAATATTTATTAGCAACGTTTCTTTCCACATTCCTTCACTTGGGAGAAACTGATGTGCCCGTGAGGAAATGTATTCTTGCTGGTTCTACGGTACTCAACATGATAGAGACTGCAGAGGCATCCTTGCATTTAACACACAACATGAGGAGAGAAGAGACGAGGCCTCAGCTTCAGCACAATAGGCTGTGACAACATGGAATTACAGCCTCCGCATTAGGCTTTTTTTTTTCCCCCCGCGCTGCTCGGAATGGCGGTCAGACTGGGGCAGGGCTATACAGTTGGAATAATCACCAGCTCTTATACGAGGACGCCATGGCAACATGTGGACAAACGTGTCCCTTAGCTACAAAGAAGAAAATACGAGAGTACGCAGCAGAGCGCAGACCTCTGCCAAGGCAGAACGCAAAAATTCCTCCCGACTGGTAGAGACAAATCCATGCGTTCACAATACACACCCATTCCCAATCAAATTTGCAACAATTTAGAGTTTTAAATTATGTAAAAATATAATAATAATAATTATATGGTAATGCAGAGGTGCCTCGAGATACAAATTTAATTTGTTACGTGACCTCACTTGTAAATCAAAACACTCATATCTCAAATCAACTTTCCACATGTTATTTAATTTAAATAACATGAATCCATTCCAGTGTCCGCCCCCCCCCCCACCAAAAAAAAAGAGCAAAAGTTTTTGTACAGTTTTTTAATTGGAAAAAGAGCAATATGTAAGATATTTTCCGGACAATAAGCCGCTACTTTTTTCCCGATATTTTGAACCATGCCGCTAATACAACGGTGCGGCTTTTCTGTGGATTTTTCTTTCACCAGTAGGGGCGCTCTATATTCGGAAAATACGCTAAATAGATCTTTTTTTTTTCTCTTGGGTTTGTCCTGTTTTAATTAACTAACTAATTAAACATTTTTTTTTCAACATAGAAAACGACGGCTTATAGCCTGGTGTGGCTTATATATCTTTATTTTTTTTTATTATTATTATTTTTCAGAAAAGAGTTCCTGCGCCTTATAGTCTGGTAATATTGTACTTTATGAAAACATACAATTATAACACAATTAAATAGAATGAAAAGAATTCAACGTTTTGTTTTTTGACACAGTTTTCAACGCATGAACCTTGTGCTGCTCCTGGTGAGCACCATGGTCACCTTGGGGCAGTATAATGTAGTGGATGCCAGAGGTGTTAAAACCCCTCAGCAGCAAATAAAATTATTAGCTGTTCTTCACAGAGGATAAAGAATATTTGCCTGTGAGTATTTGTACATTTGTCTACGAGTGGTTTTCCACCGTTTTTGTTGCTTCTTGTGTTGTAACACGGCCATACGTTAGCCCGCATGTTGTTTTGCATTGTTAGCATTTATTAGCACTCCTGAAGAAACTCCATGTGGATGTTTTAAATGCAAAGCATGTGTTCATATATGTTTTATGCTCAGTTTGAGAGTAAACTTCAACTGGCGGTGGTAATTGAGAAATGACATTCAGCATTCCTATCTCAAATTTTGGCTCAAGAATCAATGCATAAAAACAAAATGAAATCAAGCTAACAATGGCTTGTATCTAAAAAAAAAATCTGTATTAAAAACATACACACTAGTAATGACGCTGTACATAAGCGAGACATAGCAGGAAGTATGAGGCCGTTAGTAAACTTGTTAAAAGCATCAGCCCTGAAGTAAAAGCCAATAATGTTCCATTCAGTGGCGTAAATATCGACGGTGCAACCAGACGGTGTTGGAGGCCCATGAAGGAAGGGGAGGTGGGGGCGGAAGCTTTGAAAAATAGAATAGCTCAGAACAGGTCAGTCATGCCGAGTGGCTGGTATGGGACTGGGATATGATTTTATATTATTATTCGTTTCTTTCACTTAAAAAGGTTGCCACTGATGCTGGTGAAGTCATTTATTCATGCGCCGGTGACAAAAAAACCTGAGGCTGACTGAGCCGCTGGGAAGTGAGCTGCAGGTGAAAGATGAGTCAAGTTGAAAGAAGGTGAGGGCCATCAATCATTGATGGGCTGACACACGTGAAGGGGCAAACAGAGAGAACAAACAGTCCTCTCTCAAGAATTGGGGCTGTCATAGTGGTCCTTGCAAACCCCCGCTGAGACCATCCCATTCACTTGGGACATGATGCATGCGTATGTCATCGTGTCTGACTAATGAACAACGTCATTTAGCAGTGATACCTCACATCCTGTCCCTTTAACGTCATCCTTCACCTCCTGATGTGCCACAATAAACAACAGCAACCGGAGTCATATTTTTTAAATGAAATGTTATGGGCTGGTGTACTGGCAAATATGTTGTAATAATATGCACGAGTGAGCACATGATGCGTCCAAAAAGGGGAGATTTCCATGTTCATTATTTATTAAGAGTTACTCATAACACCTAAATGATGCCAGTAGACTGGAAATAAATCATGAAATTGTGAGAGGACAGGCAACTTGCCACAAACATTAAATATTTCGGCTGGTTGGTGGAGAATAACATGCTTATGCAAAAACAATTATTTAAGATTTTTTTACATTTTGATCAGTAGTTTATTTTTTTTTTCAATCATCATAATTAACCATATCTGATTAATCAATCATCATAATTAATCATATCTGATATTATCAAAGTAATAATACCTTTACATTGATTTTAATTCGGTGATCTTTTGTTTTGTGAAAAATGTGCAAAAATGTTGAGTGAACAAAAAATTAAGAATTATAATTGTCATTCTAAAAGATTTTTTTCATGATTGAATTTTATGGAATTCATTTTAGATGATGGCAGTTAAAGCTGCTATGATTATTATTGCAATTGGTATCTCTATTATAAGGAACTTCTATTTTTATGGATCATAAATGTAATATTATATGGTGTAGATACAGTATATGTACAAAGTATTTTACACAAATATTAAAATTTGAATTCATTTCATTTAAACTAATTTATGTATACAAAATAATTTATTATAATATATCCAGCCATCCATTTCCCGAGGCTCTTCTCTGCACTAATCAAATCGAATCGAATCGAATCGAATTGAATCGAATCGAATCGAATCGAATCTATTCTAATCTAATCTAATCTAATCTAATCTAATGTAATGTAATGTAATGTAATATAATATAGCACAGCGCAACATTCACTGTATCTGTAGACCGCGTTTGTGCAGTTAATCTTGCCATTTTAGCTTTCAAATCTATGCAATCTATGTAACCCAAAATTCTTAATCCATATTCATCGACTTGCATTTTCTCTGGAACCTTCTTTTAGTTTCCATTCAGTCAGGAGCGGATTAATCACACAATCTGAGTGGAGAGCTCATAGAGATGACGCTAAATTGTTACAAAGGAGAAATATTCTTAATGACTTTAATACATGCAGTATAGTCATAAAAATGTGGTCGTCATGGTTGTGTTGCGTAACCTTGGCCACGCCCCCTGAAAAAAATTCTGTCTACTTCCCTGATGGGAAAGTTCAAGAATATTGAAAATTTGAAAGAGAAATGTCAAACGTGCAATTAGATATTCTCTTCAGGGCATTTGGCCGTTACATCAACATGACGCTGAATGAAAATAGTTTGAGGCTAGCGATTAAAAAGTTGAAATGTAATTTAATAAGCCATTACAAGAGGGTCTGCTGATCATAAAGCAAGATTATTTACCAATGTGAGCGTGATGATTTTACGCCATATTTGTCATGAAATATCAACCCCGAAAATCTCACATCAAACATGACACTAAAAGTAGAAGACTTTAAAAAGAAGTCTTTGAACATGGATCACATGAGTCACAAACCCTTTGACAATTAATAGGAATACGCCGCTCCTCTAATGAATATAACTCTGTGTTTTAGCTCCATAACGTGCCGACTGAGTCGTCATCAGTACTCAGCTTCTCACCCTCCAGATACAAGGATAACCTTTGACTGTTACATCTAATGGACACTTCAGAACCCGTATCAATGACGCATGCATCAGACGGCAATGGCCTGCTTTCGTGACCTGCACTTTGCTGAAGTAAGCAGTTACAGATATCAGTGGGAATGGTTCATTACAGCGCCGCCGATTCACTTTCTCTTGAAACGACCAGTGTAGATACGATATAGTAGTTGGGCATATAAAGACTTGTGGAGGATGAAAAAAGGGGATACATTTTATTGAATGTACGTTCGATTATAGGATCTGGAAGTAAAACGCAAGTCATAAAACTCAAAGTTATTGAATAAAGTGAGAATTGAGTGACACTAAAAAGGAACTTCTTGAGTGAGTTTGATTCTATTTCAATAGACCTCAAGCAATTAAGTCATCGAGCCATGCACCCATTTTCTCTATTTATTGTCAACATTACGCTTGCAGGCCAGCTATGGGTGATTTTTAATCCCTGATTGAGGGAAGTGTGAAGCTATCAAGCTCGTTTTATATCATCTTTTTTGGCTAGCACGGTTCCCCAATCATCTTGCTCATTTTGTGAAATTAATAAAAAAATAAAAAAATGAAACAATTTTAAATAAATCTGCTTCTACACGAGCTAAATAATGCAACCGACTTTGTGAGTCGAAAATGAGGTCCATGAATGACAATGTGTGGCGGGATCGACTTCTTGCTTATTCATTTGTGCAAATTATTTGATGCCTTGACGGTGAAATTAATTAATATGCCAGAAGCCACCATTTGTATGAAAATGCAAAGACATGGTTTCCCAACTAGTAGATAAGCTTAAAAATTTAACAACACATTTTCTCCGATACAGCGAAATAATATACAAACAGCGACCAACAAATTTTACTTTACCCATCTAATGTAAAATAAATAATACAGAACAACCTAAAAGTCAGAAAAGACAGTTGAGAAATGCAATCAATAGACAAGTGAGCTTCATTAAAGACCACGATATTGTCAACATTCATCTTCATCGCGTGGCGGCATAATCCAAGTGAAACAAGAAACGAAATGAATCAGAAGAAAAACTTCGACCGGCACACTTCATAGCCAGCAAGTCAACTTTGCGGTCTGCTGACGCCAAATGCTCCGCCTTCTAGTGATGGAAAAATGAAGGTTCACATTTGCTTCATGAACCAGCTGCTGTATTTTTTAGTCCTCTAGATGGCACTGTTGCTTTAAATAAAGGCTTTGAAAAATGTCAATTCAGTGTGCTTTCAGGCCAATGTTGAACAGAGATCGCCATCTAGAGGAGTCCAAGAATACTACAACTGGTTCATGAAGCAGATTTGAAGCTTCATGTACCCATCACTACGGCCTTCACGACTTCGCCGTGGCTGGCCCCACCAGGAAAGTGTTTCAAAGCGCGACGCTAAATCCATTAAATACTCGGTTAATCTGTATCAATTTGAGAAGCCGTTCATTGGGTACATTATTGATTAATATAGTAATAAAATTTTACAATTTGTACAAAACTTGTCTCTTACACGTTAATAACAGCCAAAACAGCTATATTTATACATAAATCACTCAGTAAATGACCTACCTTGAGTTCATATCTGTTGCATTTTATGATTTACAATTTCAAAACAACGCTTAGGAGACTGTCAAGCCTGAAGGGAAAAGAACGGCGGCGGTGGAACAACCAAGCGTTGCCACGGAAACGCAAGTGGTCAATTCCGTTTCCCTTTTCCATCATCATTTGATTAGGATATCCTTTAGAGGCATTCACACTTTTGCATAAAGAAAGCAAAAATACACTATCTAGGGCAGGCGTGGGCAAACTACGGCCCAGGGGCCACATGCGGCCCGTTAAATGTTTTAATCCGGCCCGTGGAATTTGAAAAAAATTAAATGAATAAACCTTGTTAATGTTTTGTTTTCTAAATACTGTGGTGTGTCAAAGGCAGATATTTTGTTGTAATTGCTTTTGTTAATTTTCATTTAAAATTATTTTTTTTTTTCTCCGATGAGGTGAGGTCACTAAAACACTCCATCCATCTGCTCCTGGTCCGGCCCATCTGTCAAATTTTAGAACCCATTGTGGCCCGCCAATCGAAAAGTTTGCCTGTGTATATCAGCTACTAAATCCACTTTTGAACCATTTTAATGCACCTTTCAGCTTGAAAAAGGTACTCCTGTAAACAAATACAGCACATTGTATGCTTTTGGCCATAAAAAAAGGTGCTCAAAGCTGAAGAAGGGAAAAGACCACCATGACGGCCCCTCATGAAGATATCTTCCCCCTGGACAGCCTGTCTGCACGGCCACATTTAACACCGTGAACTCCTGACTAGACCAAACCTGAGCCTTGTAACCTTAAATAGACACACCGCGAGTGATGTCGCTGGTGTTAATTGTTAGTCTCATCCAAAGATGTGAGACTATAACCTTGGCTTAAAGAAAACTTCTCTCTCACTGCGAGGTGCTGTGAACCCACTTTAGTATTCACATTGCTGCCAGAGTTCACACACCTCTGCTACAATCCTGGGACTAAATGCACGGACATCAAGCCTGTTTGTCTTTGGAGTGTTTTGTGTGGCATATGCTCTTCATGAGCAATGAATCAATTACTGGTGCAAGCAACTAACCAATTGACAATCTAACCAGCCAACTAACTACCCAATCAACAACCACCTACCAAACCAACCAACCACACAACCAACCAGCTATGAAAACAGCCAACATATCAACCAAACCGACAATTAAATTACCAAGCAAAGAATAGGGGGGGATGGGGGGGGGCGAGCAACTAGTCAACTATTCAACAACTAACTAGAATTTACCAACCATCTACCAAAACCGACCAACCAACTCCCAACCTACTACTAACCAGCCACCCACCAACTTCCGAACCAGCCAACCAAGCAACCAACCAGCAGGCGTTAAAAAAAAAAAAAGAGACAAACCATAACAAGTAAGCGGATGCAAACAGTTATGTTTCATCGTACGTGGAAAACAAAAAAGGCAATTTCTGGAAAAGTGCAAGTAAAGTGGAAGATAACTGGATGCCAGCAGACCAACTAGTCAAAGATCAAGTACTGTCCAGAAAAGTCCTCAAGCTATTTTCCTCATGTCATAAAACTGCTATGATGTCACTGGTTTTTGCTTTCTGGACCTGGATTTGACGCCTCTCTTCAATTCTCTATCGGTTAAACATCGCACGTACAAATATCTTTGGTCACGTGTATCTGAGGTGGTGGCTCTCCGGATCGTGTTTTCTTTACCATCAGATTCTATTAGCTATGATGTAAGCAGGCTGAACCAATTTTAACATATGAAATTGAATTTCCGCCCTTGTGCGAGCTGCCATGCACATCTGCGCAGGAACGTGCACGCTTACAGACCAAAAAAAAAGAACTTTTTTTTTGTTCTTGGAAGGAGGGTTTTATGCAATCTCTTGCTGCATTCACTGGGGATGTGTTTTGAATGTGAACGTGAACTTGAGCTGCCCCAGCACGCCCTGTATGTACGTCTCAGTAAAGCACTGTGAGCTGTCAAGAGCGCCATGAGCTCATGCTGTTACGCCCAAAAAAACACACTGTGGCTCCAACGAGAAAACAAGAGTACAACGGACAGAAACCGTTTAAGTCTCAGTTACATGTTCCTCCCTCTATTATGCGGTCACTAATTAATGTGAGTAATTAAAGAAAACTGTGTTTGCTAAACAATTTCATGAGAGTTCTCAATGTTGACAAATGACGAAAAAGAGACAAGAAGGATAATGGCAGTTTAGAAAAAAAATACACAAATCAAGTGGGGTTTTTTTTAACCGACCTTCCATTTATTTATTTATTTCTATATATCTCCAAACTAGCTATAGTTGCTCACTATATTTGCTCTTTGGTATACGTCAGATATGATAGGCCTTTGAGAGCAAACTAGTAGTATGAGAGGGATTTTAGGCACACACGTGTTCGTACATCTGCTATTTGTGTGATTTCCCCAAAAAAAAGTCTACTTGATGACACAATAGATCTATGCAGGCTGAGGGGCCTACTGTTAATTTTTCCTTCTTCCTCCTCTCGCACTATGTCTGTTCCTCATTGACTGTTATGCAACATGGTTCTTCTCTCAGCCAGATGTCGACAGCACAGCGGCCACACTCACTTCGCTTGGTTGGACAACCCAATATTTACTGGGAAATCCTCATTGAAGTAGGGCACGCATATTCCATTTTTAATATCCTGGCCTATTTTTAAAATGCGGGAGACCCCACGTGACGAGGAATAAATGGGCATACGTGCACTGCTCCAATATTGCGCGTCTGACTCGTGATGACGAACCCGCACAAGTATATCCACCAAAAGGTCTTCTTTTGCAAACAAGATGTGGGTGTAGTACCAAGAGTTACCTGTGGGAGGCAGCATGCTGATAGGGCAAAGAATAGTAAATTGATGAAGATTGGCTAACTATTTATTTAGTACGGTAACCACATTGCAATTGAAAAAACCTTTCTCCACATTTGTATTGTGGCGAATGACTTGTGAAACCCGTTTCCTACCAACACAGGGAGTTGCGCCTACATTTGTGACCGACAACAGGTAGAACTCCTCATCCCAATTGAATCGTTCCATTTCAGATCATACTCACGTAGTCCGTGGATTGGCCCAATTTGGAGTTTGTGATCGTATATATTGTGCAGGGTTAACATTTACCATTGTTGGGCTGAACATTTTCTGAGCAGATTATGTGCAGGAGTCTATCGCAGATAACATCAGGCAAGTAGCAGGTTACATCCGGGACTCGGCACCGGCCAATCACAGGACACATGTGGACAAACATAGATTCTTACTCACATTCATTCCTACAGACAATTTCGAGTTTCCAGGGAACATAACATACTAAAGGGCCCTTAACACACTGGACTGATGAGAGAGTTCTATTCGATGAGTCCACAGGTTAGGACGCACTGATAATCTAAGGATTTATAATAGTTCTTTCATTGACTTCGAATATGTGAACAATATGAGATAGTAAGACTTTTTTTTTTAAACACACAATATCAGGAGTGTCAGGGTCTTAATGTGTGAGCTTCTGACTAGCTCTTCTTTCTCTCGTATTGTGTACATTTTTCTTGTTTGTTCTCCTTCTTACCGATCCAAAATAAATACGCTGACGGCCATCTTTCGTGAAGGTGAACCCAGTGACCACAAAAATATTTGATTCACTGCTGATATTCTGGACACGGATTTGCAACCCAAAGTCTCATAATAGGAACACTATCCTTCACCATCAGTAGAAAACTAATGAAAGGATGTTTATCACAATAATGGCTCACTAAGACAACCTGTACTTGAGGCACGCTTGGTTAGAGTTAATATGGAGTTTTAACGCCCTCTAGTGTCAAATTTGGGAACATGACAGAACATTTTCAAAGATAAATACAATACTGTAATTATTGTCTTATTATTTGCTCATGAGGTGATAATAAAACAAACAAAAAACTTAATGTGTGGTGGTGGTTGCATGTACTCCCTGTGGTTGCGTGAGTTTTCTCTGGGTAGTCTTGCTTCCTCCCACAGGTCCAACACATGCTGACTCTAGACGCCTTGCCGTCCCCAGACCTCAACCCAATAGAACACTTCTGGAGGGAGCTACAGCTTGGAGTTTCCAAGTGGCAGCCAAGAATCCTGGAGGATTTAAAGGCTTTAGTGGACCAAAATCCATCCTGAGTTGTGTACAAACCTGTTGAACAACTACAAGAAAAGTGGACATCTGATCTCAATTCAACATCAATATGACATTAATTGAATAATTTTGATGTCATTGAATTGTGATCATATGCCCATTGGGAAGCCTCAAGTATTGACTAACTGTATGTTTTGCTTGAGGCTGAAATACTTATTAAAAATAAAACGTGTTTTGACAGTCAATAATCGGACAGATGGACGGAGCTTGTTAATTTCTTCAAAATGACTGTTGCACTCATACAAACACGCAATAATGGCAGTAATTATATTTATTGCTCCAGCTGTTGTGAAATGTGCTATATAAATAAAGTTGTATTGTATCGTATTGTATTATTGTAAATTTACTGTACAAATCATATTACACTAGTGAGGGGAAATGGCGCCATCTTGTGGAAGACTTCCGAAGTGTCACAAGTGACGTCAAATCGTATCCATCCATTATCTTAACTGCTTCTCCTCACGCGGGTCGCAGGGGGTGCTGGAGCCTACCCTTGATATCTTCGGGCAGTAGGCGGGGTACACCCTGAACTGGTTGCCAGCCAATCGCAGGGCACACAGAGACGAACAGCCTACGTCAAATCGTAAACATCATAAATACTGACACCATTCCATTTAACATTATATAGAACGCTATAATTATATATGTCTCATTTAAAAACGCATTTACTATTTGAGTATTACACTCCGATGCAAATAATGTGTGAGAGAAAAAAAAAACACAGTTAAATCCGCGGATTATATTGAAGAAGAAGAAAAATGTCATTTGTTGTTCAGGATGTTGATTTAGGGCCGCGAGAGGAGGAAGCTCTCTTGTTTATTCATACGTCAGCTCCTCTCCCCTCCTTCTCTTCCCTCCCTCCCTCTCTCTTGCCTCACACAACGGCTGCCGTCCGTCGTTCCGATCGCTTCTTCTTCGTTCCGCTCAAAAACCACCACCAGTCTCGTCGCCACCATAAACCCGTTTTGGAACCAGGTGAGCAGCCATGCTTAAGTTATTTCTTCCGCTCGGACATAGAAGCGAGGATCTCGGTTAAAAAAAAGTGTTTACTCGGACTGCTTTCAACGGTTAACTTGGTTCGATTGCCCGCTTGGGGGCTGACCACCACATCTCTTCCGCAGTCGCTTCTTTATGTTTTGTACCCCCCAAAAAGTGTCATAGCTGAACTACTATCGGACAAATGATGTCTGGGTTTCGTTTTTGTTGTACTTGTGTACGGTGTGCCGTGCCAAAAACAGACGGAAACGAGGGAGCTTAGAGGGGGTGACCGAGCCGCATGCTGGAGCAGGAGCCGGGGCTACCAGGCCACATTAGCCCGACTCTGCCCATCCCTGCCTCGCAACACTGGGATGCCTCACACACAGGCCCCGTATTGTACGATATTAACTTGATGTACTGTTGTTAGCTTTTCTCTTGTTGTACGATGTTAGCTTGATAATTTAATTTGAAAGTACACAATCATGCTTTTAGGACCACTGATGGGTGATACTGGTCACTGTTGTGCACTTGACATTAGACTTTTATGCTAGGAGCCTGGAACAGCCACAAACAGTTACAATGTCGTCTGATATTTAGCATAATAAAGGAACAGACTAGTGTTGCATCTTAAGGGAAAGACATATTATTGCCGTTTACCTGCTAAATACAGCGGTTCTCGGTTTGCAGTCCCTAACATTTGTGGTCCTGAGGTTTTGAACTAGTTCATGTCGGAGATAGTTGCTCAACATGCAACTCAAGTAAGGATGTCTAGTTAGCACTGCACTGACAGCATTTGCATGGGTTAGCCATAAACTAAAGGCTGGTCCGATTAGCTGCAAATTTGAGTAACGCCGTCGTAAACCAGGACATACTGTATCAGGTTTGAAAAACAGCAAAAACACGCTGCATTGAGTGCATCAGTCTGAACGTGCCGCCACGCCAACAAACAACCAAGGGTCTCCTATGTTTGCATCTTGCTTCAGTTTATATTCAATTTATATGACAGGAGACTAGGGATAGCAAGGAAACTGACCGCTGCAGTAAAGTGGAGACTGTGGAGTATAGTACTGCAGCATCCAGAGCTAAAATCGCGACTTGAGTTATGACATCGCTTACTCTCATACCCCAAAATAGGGGAGGGATTTGTGTAAAACTCCATTATTTTTTCTAGAGAGGAAAATATTGGGCCGCTATGCACAGATTAAATGTAATTATTAAATGTTGATTGTCTAAAAATGAAAAACAGTTGGTCATTCGTTTTTTTGTCTTCTGCATTTATAACGAAGCAAAACTATCTATTTTTTTTTATCCAAAACCAGATTCCTCGAGAGATCGTTCTGTAGGAAATTCGAATACCAAAATATTCGATAGATGCAGCCCTAATTGAGTTGATTGGTGAGAAGTGTGTCTATAAAGCGTTAAAAAATGTAACCTCTATTTTATTTACTTCATGTGGCAGTTAACCTCTGCTCACTTTGCAGCCAAACTTAATTGCTGGTGAATAGACTTGTTCTCACCTGCCATGTTTATGCTGTTTATTAAGTAGTAATAATGTATCAAAATGTGATAGAGAACACACACATGAAAAAAAAAATAACATGTGTTCTTACTGCTGATGTCCTCGCGATGAGGAAAAATTAACACTATTAACACACCCCACACCACAGGACTGTGGCACAGGATAATAATTACGGACATTTGACCGTCAGGTCCGAGCTGACTTTTAACAGAAAATGGGAAAAATGCTCAAGATATACCTGATTATCAGTATTTGTGGACTCTGTTTTAGCTGTGCTTGTAACTAAATGGCTGCTGCGAAACAAAAGTACACTGTTTCTTCTTCTTCCTGTCGGTCTATGAGTCATGGATGGTGATATTAAAATGTCACTCTGATATCAGCAGAGTGCAGATGTTCCTACATGCTGCACATTTTGTACTGGTTGCCAAAGTAACCCATTTTGGATGCCACTTTGACTTTCATCCTCTCTATCAGTGCCCAACGGAGGGGTGCTGCGGGGCATCAGCCACCATCACCATCACTGGAACCAGTGGTCAGGAAGCTCACATTTCACCGCCCCCATCAAGCGGTTGAATAGTTTGCCAGGCAGCTTTTGTCTTCAATGAGTTCACCTCCAAACTCATTTAAGAAGCTCTGATTTTGATGCTACAATACAGTCAAGACCCATGATAACATTAAGCTGTTTCATGGCTGCTGGCTAAATTTTAATTAAGTGGCTTGTATATTAAAAGTGATTCAAGGCTTTGTCACGGTGGTATGTAAGCACCGTTCCCACAAAATGGCACACTTCTATTTTCCTTCACCAATTATTATGCAAAATAAGAATATATTTGTAACGGAATTGGAAAATGTCTGCACATGTTCTGGACTCATGTGTAAATGAAATCCAGTTTTTAATAAGAATAATGATATTATGATACTTCAGTGCACTTGCAGAGGTCAGAGTTCACCACAATGCTGTAGGTTGATTGGTTGAGAGCGAATCGCCCGCCGTCTTTTAGGTCACCACGAGAAAAGCATTCAACATACGAAACACTGCACATTGTTTATTTTCGTTTTCAATTGGACTTCTTGTTGTCTCCCTGGTATGCTACGATCTCAACGTTTTAACGCCGCTAAAGCGCTGCTAACGCAACACCTCAGTGAAAACTGCAGCCTGGTCGAAATGAGTGAGAAATTTGTTAGCGACTGGTGAAAAGTAGAGGCAACGCTGACTGTAATGAGCAAAACAAAGCAAAAAAAATAAAAGCTAAATAGCCGCAGCCACGGAGGAATGAGTTCGCCAGTGGCTGCTTGAACAAGGTGCCACGGGGTTCACCAGTGACGTTTCGGTACGTCGCCAAGCTCACGTCGTTGCCCCGGCGATGAATGTCAAGGATTTTGCGGGAGGATGTTCTTGGTGCTACCCCTTTTCTGTTCATGATTATTTTTCATTTAGCTAAATAACCTTCATTCATTAGATTGCTATCTGCTCCGGTCATAGCATGATGGATGAGGTCCAGCAGTAATAAATTGTACAAAACATGAGGATTTTATTTTAATATCGGTAACATACAGAAACCGACCACGCCGAGACATCCGCATGAAAAAAGGTCATTTGCAACCAACTGTGGGCTGAGAATACATGAATGAATGTTTTTTGTATATTATACCCAGTCCGTTCTTTATCATTGTGTGGAAATGTAGCCCATGCTAAGAGGTTTAGAATAGCGGATGATGGTGTCAGCACATTGCAGTGTTCTGCTCCGCTGCAGGCAGGGTTAAAAAAAAAAAGAGCGAGAGAGGCTGGTGAATCTGGAAGCAAAGGAGCCTAATGTGTTGGGTCTGTGTGTTCCCACCATGCTGAGCACCCTCTACTATTTAATGAGTGCTAGGGAAGCCCTTGAAGTGAAATCGAGGCTACATACAGCATGCAACTTGAAGGTAATTGTCTCATTATTAAAAGGAAGACATGTAGGGGGATGCCGTTAATCATCGAGTTTCAGAGTTGCTATACTCAGTATAGATCATTTAATTGTCGTAGTTTTGTGAATGTGAAATTTGTTGGTTGGCATGTACCAATATGACAATTCAAATCAAAACTTAGGAGATCAATCACACAGCGAACACAAAGAGACAGCAAACGGCAAACCAAGGTTGTTTTAGTTCATGAAAACTTAACGGAAAAAACATTTTTGTTGATGAAATAAAATAGACGAAAATGCTTTTAAAATGAAGCGAAATAAAATCGAGCTGAAACTACATTGTACGTTTATAAAACTATACAATATAAAAAAAAGTACACGGTACAACTGGGTTTTAACCTCTCAACAAGAATTCAATCCACAAATCCACTTTAGAAGTTGGCAGCAAGGCATCTTAGCTTTATTTAATTAGGGTGCACACACACGCATGCATGCATCTAATTTTAGAGGCGGTATCGTGCCCCGCACTTATAGTAATTCAAAGTATGTGGACTGTTAACCTGTATCCTGTATTATCAAAATGTTTGTTGAATTTTTACAACAGAACACTTGGCATGTTGTTTTTCTAGTCTTGCCCACACGTAAAACAAAAACTAATATTAACTAAAACTTTTTTTGAAAAAACTAAAACTAATAAAAAAAACTAACAAAGCGGAAAACTAATTTAAACTAACAAGACACTACATGAAAAAAAAAACAAACTCAAATCTAAATAAAAATTCTCCATAATAAAAATTCTCAAACTATAATAACCCTGGACCAAACTGAACAACTAAACGGCTACTATGATTTTACTTTTTTATAAAATGGACAACCGACCAGTTCGAGTGGACCTGACCATTAAAAGTTTAATAGGCAAACTGGCAGGTTAAAAGCTAAACAATGATCAACAAACAAGTCAAGGACCAATCTACTTACAGGTTACCAAAAAACCGGTGGAATGGTTTACAAGACGAACAGACCAGCGAACCAATTAACACCAGTTATCAATTTACTAGCTAACCAGCAGTAAGCGAACAGCCTAACTACCAACTGACAGTCTCAAAAGTTAAACAAGCAGCTAGCTAACGGACTAAGGAGTGACCTGGTAAAAGTGAATACACTCTGAATCTTACCATGCTACCCAACTGCAGGCTAATCCACCATTTTTTGTTAGCTTTGTCAGCATTTGTGGTTTTGTTTTCCATTCCTCTAAATCTGAAACATTACTGGCGTGGAACCAACTATAGTTCACTTGGGTAAAATATTAACGTGCGAGTCAAGTCCTTGTGTTTGGTCTGGTTGTTGTTATGTAGCATTCAATCTTTGGCGGGATTGTAAGTAGTTGTGTAGAAAGATGAGCTATTGTAATACTTGGCTAGCTGTTTTTTACGTGTGTGCGTGAGAAAAAGATGCACTGACTGATTTACTTTTGTCATGGTGGTAATCTTTGTGGCTGTGTATGTTAGCAAAGTACCTTTTTGTAGCGAGAAGAACCCTCTTAATTTGGGATCCAGGTCAATGTAAACAAAGACGGTGAGCACGCTTTTCATCTCCTTTGCTTGCTTGGCAGCTGGCCACCTTAAAAAGAGCATGACTGCCACCAACAGGACTGGAATGTAACTGCATGTTATGAAAGTTGTGAACTGGAGGTCCTATGTCTACCTGTTTAAGGATGTGTTTGCAGTCTGTGATTTCCATTCTGTAGCGCTGCAAATTTTGTTGCTGGGTGCCGCAGTAAGGATATAGAATATTATTATTCTGGAGGAGACTGATGGAAGCAAGAGAATGAAACAATGCAGCAACGGTAGACTGTAAAGTGTAATACTGCTGTGTGCAGGTAAACGGGGTGAGCCAACGTGAGAAATCTACTCATCTGATGAGTGATTGGAAGTATTGCACCCATATGGCATCGCGTTGCCACACTCGTATCCTCGGCTGACCTGACAGTAAAAATCGTATCTGGTACTACCTGCACTGAGCCAAGTTAGTATTGCATAGTGATTAAAAAATAGTCAAAGACTACTTGGAGCACCTGAAATTTTAAAGTTTGTTTACTGGAAGCCGGCCACTAAGACTAAAATTCAATTTCATCTTCAATTAATCTTGCATCATCAACATCATCGACTCTACATGTATACGCCTGCGTAATATGACACGGCAAGGAAATGGGAGTTCAGCACTTTCAGAGAGATTCTTCCATGGCATTTAAAAATATAATAATTTTTTTTTTTTCCTATAGTCGATGAAATGTGCACATACTGTAATGTGTCAATGATGATTTTTTTTTTCACACATTGGTGGAGGCTTGTGGCTTTTGAGTTACAGTTGTCGTCCTATTGAACTGAGAGGTGGATTTTTTTGTTGTCTATTGTTGTAATTATTGTAGCTTTCTACTGTGTCACTCAAATGGTTTTGCTCTTTGTTGGACCTCTTAGCTTGTGCAAGTGTACCTAATGTTGTCTCCATTGAAGGACTTTGAAGACATGACAGTGAATGGCACTCCGATCTGATGGTGACATGTGACACATGGTCAATGTTGACGAAAAGAACGAACACCCAAACCAAACTCCCCTTTCTCCCATGAATGCAGCCATATTTGTGTGAGGCTTTGCTTTGTGCGCGCCCTCTCTCGCTCTCTCTCTCTCTCTCTCTCTCTCTCTTGATCGCTCTCCCCCTCTCTCTCGCTCGATCACTCTCTCAATCTCTCTCTCTCTCTCGCTTTCCCCTTCCTCTTTTTTGTCTCTCCCCTCCCCCTCTCTTCATCTCCCTTCTTTCATTTCTCCCCTCCTCTCTCGCTCCATTCCCATCATGTCACCCTTCTCTCCAACACGGCACTTCTTCTCCAATCTCCCACCCTCCCTCCTTCCTTTTTGATTTTTTTTCTCTCCTTCCTCTCCATCATCCCTTCCCCCACTCCCGCCCTCTCTCTCTCTCTCTCTCTCTCTCTCTCTCTCTCTCTCTCCCTCCCCTCCCAGCCCTGTTCTCTTTATCTCCTCCCCCTTCAATCCCTCTTTCATTCCGTGCAGTCATCTGTTCTCTTCCCCTGCTTCCGCTATTGTGCCCCCATTTTGTCCTCTGCAGCTTTCCTCCTTTCTCTCTCCTCTCTCCTCCATGTTCTCTCTATCCTGTTGTTTGTTGCAACCCCCGCCCCCATCACCACTACCGCAATGTGTGATAAACAAAATACAAACTTTTGATGAATGCAAAGACTCCGACTCAATATATATCGCTTTTGTCTTTACCAGTCTTCTTTTTTAACCCTCCGTGGTAAAAGATTCCTGGTGTTTGCATATGCACTCAACAAGTGGCTAGAGCACAAATAAATGAAACCATTACGATACTCAGACTTTATCCAGTGTGTTTTAAAAGAGCTTTGAACGCAAAAATATGTGCATTTGCTTCACCCCATGTGGTCAAGCTGTCTTATTTATTATTATTATTATAATTAGTAGTCGTATTATCAGTAATAGTAGTAGTTGTCACGGTTTAGATCGTGTCACGGATCGAATCGTTTTTTAAATCGGCATTAAAAAAAACGATAAATATAACTGATTTAATTTTTCTTTTTTTTATAAAATGCCTTTGTTCATGAAAAAAAACCTCCTGATTTCTAGTATGGCTGTTTAGAATTAGAATTAGAATTAGAAATCCCTTTATTGTCATTGTACTCAAGTGTGCAACGAGATTAGAGGGCTCCCCTCTCCAGTGCAATACAACAATAATACAGACAAATATATAAAATCTTGCATCATCACAACATCCTGTTTATGCTAGGTTGTCTTAAAAAAATGTTTTACCTTTTAGCGATTTCGTTCCGTTAGTTCGGCCACAAGCCATTGAGCCACTGTTCATGTCGAACCCTGAGTTTAACAAACATTTGAATGATGCCCGGTAGAATTTTTTGTCCTCAAATCTGGTGAGAAGAGTGTAACATTTTGTGAAGTTTAACCTGAGGTGCTTAGTTGAAGAGAATGCCGAGCCATTGGTTGTGTAAATGTTGTGGCGTACACTGAGTGGGATCAGGAATGTGACATGAACATGGCCTGCCAGCAAGGACGCGTGTGATTAAAAGTGTCTAGAGAGAGCGAGAGATGCTCTAATGGACTCTGGGAGGTCTTGAGGCCTGAAATGTCATTCTTGAACCAGCATGAACTCCATTGCCCACAGGTTTTAGAACTGATCTCGAGGGGGCTTCGCATGGCCCGATTTCAAGACTGCCATCTCTAGTTGCTAGGCCTCAATTAATCTCCAGATGTGTCGTCCTCTCACTGATGAAACTGATTATACGGTGATCTGATATAGTTTTCTGCAGCCTTGTTGCAGAGACCAGATGATTCTCAAGCTCTCAAAACATGTTTTGTTCTGAACTGCAGTTCCCCTTTTTGCCTGAAGGTGGCTCTGCCCTCTCCTGTCCCAATGATTAGTGATGGGTAAATGCAGCTTCAAATCTGCTTCATGAACCAGTTGTAGTATTTTTGGATTCCAGTAGATGGCGCTCTCAGTTCAACGTTGAGCTGAAAGCACACTGACTTGACATTTTTTAAAGCAACAGTGCCATCTACAGGACTCCAAAATACCACAACTGGTTCATGAAGCACATTTGAAGCTTCATTTTCCCATCACTACCAATGAGTCATTTTTATAAATTACATTGGAACCTCGGGATCCATTCTGGGTCGCCTATGAATACCTTCCCAAAAATCCGATTTGACTCACGTACGTGTGTTTCAATATAGCTCTTTGGTGGCATCTCATTAGATTGTCCGTGTACCTAATTAATTGTCCACTTAATGTCCTTCCCTTTGAGACTCACAGCTTGCTCCTTTTGCTGTGGTCCACTTCGCACCACCGGTAGGATAAACACAAACATCTCGGCCTCCAGTTGGCACAATTTAGCCGTTTTCATACCTTTTTTTTCTTCTTTCTCTGCCTTATTTGGCTGACAGTTGGCAATCATGAATTAGGTGTGATGGCAGGAGTCTTCCCTTTCGTCGTCTTTTCATTTTCTTCTCCCACATCCTGCTCCCATCCTCCCGTCTCTTCCCCCCCCTTCTGTCTTTTCCCTCTCTCCTTCATCCTTCATTCGCTCCCCCACATGTCAGTCACCTGACAGCATCTCCCTCTCTGCTTCTTTTTCTGCTCCTTCCCAATACATTTCCACACTGGCTGCTCGCAATACAGAAGATGCACCTCAGCGAGCATTTGTGAGGCTTCAGACTTACTTTTTGTTTGTTTTTTTGTTTTTGTTTTTTCAAACGCAGCCGGCTCGGTTGTTTGGCCGGATGAAGGGAGGCAGGCTGAAACAGGTCCCGCCTCCCGTTTGCCTTGACATATAAATAGCGGACCAACCTCATCTTACTCGGTACTCTCGCTCTCAGGGATGAGATCCTTAAAGCACCTGAAGCCTCACAGCAGAAGGATTGTGGTGAGTTTACAGCGGCTTCATATGGTTGTTTTTTTTTTTTGTTTTTTTTCTGAGGTAATATCAAAGTTTGTTGTAATTGCTCCTCAGGCGAGGCTTTCTTTCCGTCTGCTTGTCATATTTTTTTTCTTGATCATTCTCCCTCTTCCCTTCCTGTCTCACTACATCTCTTTCATGGCTCTCTTCCTCCTCTCTTCCCTCACTCTCTGCCCTTCCCCCTTCTCTCTCCTTATCGCTCTTCCTTTCTACCCCCCCCCCTTGTCTGCTTCCCTCTTTCCTCCATCTATTTTGTTGTCATCTTTTTGTTTCATTTTGTTTTGTTGTTTTTATCCAAATCTGCCTTCCTTCCGTCATATGCTGTTTGTTGATGAGTGTCGCTTGGTGGGTCATCAAATCCCTCAACACACACACACACACACACACAAAACACATGGCGAGCATGCTGGATCGGGGACGGCGTCTCAGTTGGAAGATTGGCTGTTTTTTGTCGTAGTGTCTATAAATGGAAGCGTCCATTTCTTGTCATGTATTTGCGCTACAACATTTTTCTGTACGTGGACCCGAGATGAAAACTTTTTCACACCCCTCGTTTAGATGAAGGAACTAGCGGGCTTGTCAATTTTACTTTGATAGCGTTTTGACTTTTTGCGGACATTGTAGATTTTGTGGGATATTTTTTTCACCAGTTTTAATATCTTACCTCTGAACTTCAAAAAGACTTTGTAGAAAATATTTTCCCCCAACAATTTTTGAAGGACATTTCCAATTTCCATTTTGCAGGTTTTTGATGACTGTACAAACCCGATGAATCAAATTAGCCAATCATCTTAAATTGTCTTCTCTTTTGGAATGTGCAGCTTTTCTATGCGAGTCAGAATCAGTAAGGCGTGTAAAAATGTATGCTCGAGCAGGTTGTTGAACGATTACTTGGATCACACTCACGCTATCAAAGTGGAAGGTGAGTGGGAAATGATTCCACTGCACATGAAGAAGGAGCAGATTTTTATTTTTTTGCAAACGCTGCAAATTCCCGCTATGCGCAACCCACTGCTGTGGTGGGCCCCAAAAAAGTAGAAAGTCCATAATTTGTCTGAATGTGATTTATTTTTTTACTTAGTCACAAGTACTGTGCTGGAAAATATCTGTAAGGTCCTCATTGATTAGTTGATTGCAAATCAACTATTATTACATTAGTGTCGACTGACAAAAAAAAAAAATTGAAGTCATACAACCGCCAGTGTGAACGGTCTTCTGACTGACTCGATATGTTGCCACAATTTGACTGTCCGGGGTTTTTAGTTTGCCTTTTTAAGCTATCATCGGCAGCCTCCCCCGGACCCTGAACAGGATACATGAAATAAAAACTGAATTGATGTACTCTTGTAAATAAAAAATAATATCAAACAATCAAATGCCAAAGAGTCAAACAAAAAGAACAGTTTTATTCATCGCATGTCGAGCCTGACCACAAAACTGTCATGACTGGCCATCTGTGTCTGTGTGATTGCAGGAGGAGGCGAGCCGGCGCCTGGGTAGATGTGAGCCCAAGGTAATGGCCAGGCTGGTGGAGACAGGCACACAAACAGATCCGGTGGTCGTGCTGTCCTTGGCCCAGGCCGCCGTGCTCGGTCTCATCTCCCAAAATGAAGTCTTCGGCGCGACCATCGCACCCAACGGCTTCTACACCGGCGAGCCCAAAGAGTCGCCCGCGCCACCAGTAGACGGAGTGGACTACGAGTACGCGGACCAGCTTATCGGCGCCAACGGAGATTACCTCGGGGACAACTTGGCGGAGGACGGACAGATGCAACCCAGCTGCAGTCAGAGAAGGTGGCAGCAGGGCCCACCTCAGCACCCCGACGTCAAGATGGTGGTCCCCGATCGCCATGCCCTCCAAGGTGGCGATGGCGTCGTGTCTCACATCAAAGGGGAAGTGGTGAACTCTGTCATGACTTCATGCGTCCACATGCTTAACAATATGGCTCCCAGGGGGGGGTTGGTTCAAGTGGACCCGGCTACCTTAAGAGGAACCAACAAGAACTGTTCCGAGTGTGAGCGGGAGGCGTCCAACCAGCAGCAAGTCGGCACCCACGTGCACCCTCCTCCTCCCACACAAGCGGCCCACCGAGGAGCGGACCACAGAGGACTGCAGGGCCAGCGCCCCCTGGGGGGTCACGGTCGAGGCGTCCGCGAGGGTGAAGAGGAGGTTGATCACCAAGGCAACAATATAATGAAGCCCAACCAGCAAGATGAAGCCATCAGCAGCTACTTCCAGACTAGCGAAGTGGGCAGCTACGACTCGGGGGAAATGTCCATGGGAGCCGAGTACGAAGACGGCAGCCAAAACATGATGTGGACGGACGGGACAGGGACCGGCGGAGGAGGCGGAGGCGGAGGTGGGCCGCACCAGCAGCCTCAGCCTGCGCAGCCCCCCCGGCGACACGGCGGCCGCAGAGTGGACCGCCTGGACATAAACATCCAGATCGACGAGTCGTACTGCGTGGACGTGGGCGACGGCCTGAAGCGCTGGAAGTGCCGCATGTGCGACAAATCGTACACGTCCAAGTACAACTTGGTCACGCACATCTTGGGCCACAACGGCATCAAGCCGCACGCGTGCCCCCACTGTGGCAAACTCTTCAAGCAGCCCAGCCATCTCCAGACTCACCTGCTGACTCACCAGGGCACGCGGCCTCACAAGTGCACCGTGTGCAAGAAGGGCTTCACGCAGACCAGCCACCTGAAGCGCCACATGCTGCAGCACACCGACGTAAAGCCGTACAGCTGCCGCTTCTGCCGCCGCGGCTTCGCCTATCCCAGCGAGCTGCGGGCGCACGAGGTCAAGCACGAGCGCGGGCGTTGCCACGTATGCTCGCAGTGCGGCCTGGAGTTCCCCACCTATGCCCACCTCAAGCGCCACCAGACCAGCCACCAGGGGCCCCACACCTTCCAGTGCACGGAGTGCAACAAGTCTTTTGCCTACCGCAGTCAGCTCCAGAACCACCTGCTGAAGCACCAGAGCCCCAGACCCTACACTTGCTCCCAGTGTGGCTTGGAGTTTGTGCAGCTGCACCACCTACGCCAGCACTCGCTCACCCATAAGGTAACAGACAATAACGGCTCACCTGTTTTCTGGCTTTGGCCATGTGAAGTTCACAAGCTGAGCCCGAAGGCACTGTGATGTTTTCAGACAGCAAGTGGCAACATGGCCGCCCTCCCGAGATCATGGAAGTAGAGTATATATGATTGGACTAACAATTCTCGCGGCTGACACCAGAGGGCAGCCATCTTACGTTGCCATTGTTTCTGACTTTTTTTTTTTTTTTTTTACACTACCTTACAATAGTTGTTGAGATAGAATGGTTGCGTTGTCTTTGCATAGCCTCGTTAATATTTTGTGCGTTACACTCCTCAAGTCAGCTCATGATTTTTTTTTCTGGGGCCCTTGCAGGGTATGAAAGGGCACAAGTGCGAAGTGTGCTCACGTGAGTTCACGCTGTCGGCCAACCTGAAGAGACACATGCTGATCCACAACAGCGTGAGGCCCTTCCAGTGTCACGTGTGCTTCAAGAGCTTCATCCAGAAGCAGACGCTCAAGACCCACATGATCGTCCACCTGCCCGTCAAACCCTTCAAATGCAAGGCCAGTATCTGTGGCCGATTTCGCGGCTCAGTAACCTACCTCGTAGTAACGGTTTTGAATTTGTGCTTTGTTTGTTAGGTGTGTGGCAAGTCTTTCAACAGAATGTACAACCTGCTGGGCCACATGCATCTGCATGCTGGCAGTAAGCCCTTCAAGTGTCCCTACTGCACCAGCAAGTTCAATCTAAAGGGGAACCTCAGCAGGCACATGAAGGTCAAGCATGGCATGGATGTGTCGCCTGAAGGACAAGGTGAGCGTCACGTACGGTCGCTGCGTCAAGTTTACGTGTCCTAATTGCTTGACATCAACTGATCGCCAATCGGGCGTTTTAGCATTGACAACACAGACGGCTCGCTGAACTGAACAGTTGGTCGCAAACTGGCAGCGGTGGCTTCGGTGTGTGGTTAGATTTGCTAAAATATAGACCGTGGCGTGTTCACTTGCTAAAATATACAAGTCAAGCTCAAATCTTGAAACGTAACGTAAGAAAATGAAGCGTTCACGCCACCACCTAGAAATGGGTAAATGAAGCTTCAAATGTGCTTCATGAACCAGATGTAGAATTTTTGGAGTCCACTAGATGGCACTCTCTGTTTAACATTGGGCTGAAAGCACACTGACTTGCCATTTTTTAAACCCTTTATTTAAAGCAACAGTGCCATCTAGAGGACTAAAAAAGACAGCAGCTGGTTCATGAAGCAAATTTGAAGCTTCATTTTCCCATCACTACCACCACAAAATGTTCTAAATGCTTCATCCTGCAGACACACGGCAGGCTCTTTTTTTCCCCTCATTAGTCGCTCAACCCTCCAATCACAAATCAGACCTTCATGGACTCCCTTCTCTGATTGGCTGACAAGTTTTGGCTAATTGCTAATTCAGGCCAAACTTCTGTGACATCAACGTTTTTTCACACATTTATTTGTAAGCAAATAAGAAAATTCCACAAAGATGTCAGTCACTTGTCAAGTTTGTAATCAAAATATATTCCCCCCCCCCCCCCCCCCCGATTTCGCAGAAGTACTTCCTGAAATGGAGAGCCAGGCAGAGTATGAAGGCCAGAACTTCAGCTTCACATCTGGCGACAACATGGACAATAGCGGCTCGCAAAACCTCACCAAGCTGACCACAGCCAACATGGACGACATGGAGGAGTATTACAACTTTGGCAAGGACACCAGCACCTACAGCACACCCTGAATGGACAAAAAGGGGTGTGTGTGTGTGTGTCAAGGCGTGGGGGTGGGGTTGGAGTGGCCGGGGTTTAATAATGACTGAGCTGCTCATTTTTGGCACGCCACTGAAACCTTATATGTTGTGTGTGGATTTGTTACAAAAATGAAAAAGAAAAAAAAAAAACTCCACATCCATCAGTAACATTTGATGTGATTCATGTCATGCACAAGCAACCCTTATTGTCTGGACTGAAACGGCTATGTACTCGCGCTATATAGTAGATATAAACATCATGTTTAATACATAGTCAACACTTATTCTGAGGTTTGGACGCACTTACTTAACATTACATTTTTTTTTTTCTTTTGTGCGCTTCTGTAGATGCATTTCCGCCTCAACTTCCAGGGAGTAGTTGTTGGCACTTGGAACTGAAAGGATCCAATTCAGATATGTTCACCTCGCCCCAAAGGTACCTGGACCTCTCGAGAGTAGTACTTTTGGTTTTCTTTTGGCCCCTCGTACCAAATGATGGTAATAGTTGTCGTGCGCCTCACTAAATGTTTTAGTTCCTTTCTTGCTGTCCCAATCAGTAAATGCGCCGCTCTTTTATTTTAGCATTCTTTATTTTACTTGTGTCCAGCAGTTAGATCGTTTGAGAGCTCCAGGAATCTTTGTGGTGTCGTGACTGCAGTAAAGTACTTTGAGCACCTTGGTTTTTTGTTTTTTTTTTCCTCCCCCATTTCGACCCCGATCAGATCTTCACCCCGAGAAGTAAATATGCATCGATGTGAATAATCTAACTTTTTTTTTTTTTTTTTTAGCTTTTTGACTAGATGATCAAACATCACATGGACATTTTGTTAAGGAAGTTTGTTTTTGTTTTTTAAGAAGGTGGTGTTCAGTGGGCTGATTGTAAAAAGCTCCAGCAATATGATTTTCTCTACTGTAAACTTTGGTCAAACTGCGGTTTGGAGCCTGATTTCATTTTTTTTTTTTTTTTACTTTTTATTCAATTGAAGCAGAAACATATTTGATTGAAATTTTCCTAAAGTGCAGAATGTGTACATGTTAAAAAAAAAATGTGGGTTAAAAGTGGACTGAGTCAAGTCCTGCTTATATTGACAATTGTGTTGTGGGGAGGCGGGTTCCCCCTGTCCTGCCATGCAGGTCAGTCAGCTTTGATAATGCACACTAAACCACCGCAACGGTCGACTAGGTCAGTGTTTCTCAACCGTTATTGAGCCGCCAAACAAAAATGTTACAATAAGTATGAATATTGAAATAATGATCTTGTCTCAATTGACTTACCCAGCGCGGTATGTTTAAGTGATCATAAATCTTATTTAGTAGCAGAGAGGCCTGATTTATTGTGTCGCATGAAAGAGAACAAATGGATACAAAGTTTATTGTAGCTTGTGTCCTTTCATTGAAGAGCAATTTATTGTTCTGCCCATCACTATATGTCACAAAATCATTTTCTGACAAAGTGGAATTTGCAGCAGCTCCCCTGACAATCTGTCAAGGCACCTCGGTTGGGAATCACTGGACTAGTTGATGAGGAATTAAAATGTCATGGGAATTGACTATGGATTATTTAATTAAAAAAAATCTCGAGTTGAAATGACTTGTCCTTATGTCATATATCGAGTTTTTTGTTTTTGTTGGAGTTCTAAAAGTAATCTGACTTATATGGTAAACCCCTTGATAAAATCTGATCTACTCTCCATGCATATTCAGAAATGTAATTCAAGTGCATCTAAGGAGAAAGTTAAAAAACAATGTTGTTGTTCTTTTTATAGTAGCGTTTATACAAAGCATTTGGGCTACACTGAAAATAAGAAAAATATAGAATACTACAAGAATAATAAGGGTGCTCTGTTCGATTGGCCGATTTCCACGGCAAAGTACGTGGTCTGCATATGTTGATCAATGCTGCCTTTAATTGATCACCCGTAGCTCGTTCTTCGCAGCCAACTAGTGAACAGCCTTTAAGCCTTGTAGCACCCCCTTCCCACTTTCCTTAACATTGCACGTTACACACCAATCCAGGAACTGAACCATTTGTTTGTGCATTTTCTGCAGTCAATTTGAAATAATGTCCTGTTTTTGCATAATAAAGAGATGGAAATATGGATAGAATGTTTTTTTTAATTTGACTTGTCAATCGAAAAAAATAATTGATAGATTAATCAATTATTAAAATTATTGTTAGTCAGCAGCTCTAAAATTGACGAATATGCAATTAATGCATGTGATCTGTATTGGTCGCTCTAACTCAGAGATGAGTCACAACCCCAGAATAAATTAAGAAATTAAAACAAATATCATTGAGGGGCGGGGAGTTAAGGTTTTGAAAGAATATTCATAAGAAGGAAATACACACCAATTGTTATAAGATTAAGTAAATTTATAACAAATGTTATGCTAATGAAATCGTATTATGACCAGAAAATATTTTTTTTAAATGTCCAATACATTAATAGTTTTAAATTGTGAGGATGAAAAAGTAAATTAGTGGAATGAAGTTGTAATATTACAATGAAAAAGTATGAATTAGTAGTAATCCTGCTATTAAAGTAATTAGTTTTTATAGAAATAAATTACTACAAGTGAACCTTGTCATAGCTACGTTATATTCAAAAGCTGCAGTAACATTTTAACTTTTTTTTTAACATTTAACTTTTTGTAAAGTTTTATGTAAATATTTGTTAATAATGAATGTTTTTTTTAGACAGCATTGTTTATTTCATATGCGTGTCTGCATAGTGAATAGAGAAAACCAAACACGCTATTTTATGACAATGTCGACATCTGCTGGACATGAACTGTAAAATGCTAAAATGGATCATCCAGCCGAGATGGTCCATTTTACACTAATTTAGCTCAAATTATGTATTTGTTTCTCGGGAAAATTATATTAGCTTGCATTTTCCATTTTATCAATTTGTTTTGGAAAAATCTGTGACTAAATAACGTTTTGAAAACCAGCCCCTAAAAATATGGGACATTTTCTGCACAGCATATCCTCACTTGGGGCGTTCACGGGCGTGCTGGAAGTGAAACTGTTCACCAAGGTAACAACAATAACACCAAATGCAAATTCGTTGGAGAAACAACCCTTTAGAAAAGCCATGTCGTTTTGTGTCGGTGTTCAACTGCGCATGGCGGCATCTTGTGGACACATCTGCTATTGCGCCCTCTGCTGACTGCAAGCGTGAGTGCTTTGAAAAATATTGCTAAATATTGCGGTTTTTTTTTTCATTTTCTGTTGTGATTTTACATTTACTGTTATTAGTTGTAGCCATTTCTGTTTATTCATTTCCTGTAGTTTTTTTTTTGTTCAGCACAGCTTCAGCATTTAGTTCGTGGCTAAAAGGTGAATTATCCGTCATTGTCTGGTCTTCTTTTCGAGGGAGTATTTGCCCTTTCCTCACATTTTCTGCTGTCAATCACTATATCCACTCGCACCGATATTTTTGTCCATCCATTCCACACCTGAAGCTGAATAACAACAATGCTTCCTCTTTTTTCAGTTGAACATGAATCACATTTTTTAGAAATTTTAGCAAGTATGTTTACTATAGCACAAAGGCAATTATTCATTTGTGCCATTTCGATTCAACACAGTCCCTTCTTCAAAAATTTAGAAGGAAAGCAAGACCGAGGCAGATTGTACTGTCTGTGGGGAAAAAGGCACTAAGATACAGTACAAAAAACCACAGAAAATGGAAAACGCAACATAGAAATTCATATTTTTAAAACTTGTAACACCTTTCCCCACATAAATCAAAACAATGAGCACAAAGATATGGCTTCAACTTGAGTCATTTTCAGAGCTGGACTGGCCATCTTGGGCAAGGGGCAGATACCCAGTAGGCTGGCATCTTTTCGGGCCAATGCAGCACTATTTAATAGAAAAAAAAAAGAATGGCTGACAAATTACAGGGAGCAGCCATTTAATCAATTTAGGCTTTCAGCACTTCATCTGTTTTTGGGTTTTTTTTTAATTGCGTTTTGGACTCCTCTAGATGGCACTCTATGTTCAACATTGGCCTGAAAGCACAATGAATTGCCATTTTTATTTAAACCAACAGTGCCATCTAGAGGACAGAAATATACAGCAGCTGGTTCATGAAGCAAATTTGAAGCTTCATTTTTCTATGACTAGTGCGTATGCACACGTGCGAGAAAGGCAGACTTTTTTTGTGCCAGTCCAGCCCTGCTCATTTTAGATTGTTGATGACATTACATGCTGTTAAGGCAACCTGGTTAGTTCCAATTTCTCAGTGTACTACGACGATAGGACAATAAATTATCTCTCTATCTGTAAGAATCTAATTTAAACAAGTCTTGAGTGGTATCTCTTTCCAGCAAAAATATTTTTCATTTAAGACATTGAGGACAAAATGTTGCACTCCTGGTGTGCTGGAGTAGACGCGTTTCTAAGTCGGGACAGCCACCGGGCCTTTCTTATCGTTGAAAAAGCTCTTGAGCAACATGACTTGACCCACGCCGATGACGAACAGCAGGACCGTTTCGCCAACGGACCAGAGCATGACGCTGTTGTGGATGTGGTCCGCCCTGTTGCGGTCATGTGCTTCCCTGAGTCGGTACCGGGTCTGCGACTCCGAAACTACTTTGAGGATCTCGTGGATGGACACGCACGTTGTTTCCAACTGGAGAGAAAAACACATTTACATTGTTGTTATGACCACAATGCTTCATAGATGAGAAAAAATAGTTTGTTCAACCATTAACATCGCATAAATAGAGCAAGCCATTTTCAACATTTACTATATTTATATTCATATTTACTGATTCTGTGCAATGGCCTGTATATTTTCAAAGTCTTTTTCAAAAAGTGGATTGTGATACCTTCACCCCTGTCCTGTGTAAGTTGGTGGTTATTTAACTTTGGCCAAACTTTTCGATGTCTATTGCCCGCTTGTTTCTTTCTCAGAACATTCCAAACAATTATATTGGCTATGTTGAATGTTTGTGCAACAGCTATAATCAATTTCCCTCTTCTCTCAGGTTCAAAATAGTTTGCATTCCTCCCAAAAGTAGCTCTCCGGGCTTCATGTTTTTAAACAGCAAATAGAGTATTCACAAGTGAAACCCAAAGAAGAAAAACAAGCTCGAACTAACGTAAAAGTAACCAATCTAAAAGGCAACAAGAAATCAGACATGTCCCAATACTTTTGCTCACTTCAAAAGTAGGTGAGTTTGAATAAAAAGGCCATCCAGAGTCCGGGGGGTTGCATTACTCACACCCCCACAAAAGCCCCTTTAACACTGTCTTAAAAACCATTTTTCTAAGTGATTCTGTTTACCAGCACTGGCACAGGAAGGGTCAGGTGAAGTTGACCCTGGCAATTTTCCGGCTTTGAAAATTGTATCAACATCGTAACAGTTGTGATGTGTTACTCTGTGTTGAAGAGGCTCTGTAGACACATAAAGAGATCCAGGAAGAGAGCATTCATATCGTGATGAAAATGATAATCATGTCACAAAAACCTGAGTCAACGCTGTGGTTCTGGTCATGCCGGGTAGGAGAGGCTCCTCGTCACCGTGCCGGAAATCCAGATAGACGTATTTGTGTGAAAAGGCGGAGAATTCGTTGTTGAAGCAGGCCCTGTAGACACCCCTCATGGTGGTGGTGTGTGAGAAGCTGCCGTACTGTTTCTTCTCATCCTTGTACAAGATGTTATTGTGAGGGTCTGCCACAAAACAGTTCACGTCGTAGTTGCCTCCCGATACCACCTTTCCAAAGGAAGACATCAGAGTGATCACGGCATAAGATGGTTGACAAGCGCCTCAGGTTAGACTGTAACCAGTGCCAACATACAAGGTTTCAACGTGAGCGTGCAGTAAAACTGGTTATTAAATCGTTGTTATTTGTTTGTTTTAAATGTACTTTTCATTCAAATATTTAATTATGAAGACAAGCTCAATTACCGGTACCACCCACCAATTATATGTAATGCCTACAAATACAAGCGTTCTCTAATTGATACTTTACTACAGTGCACAGCCGATTATTCAATATTTTTTTAAACTACTTACGGGCTATAATTGTTTTTCATTCGATTATGTATTTGACTTTACGAAACGCGTTGCGACTTACGTACATATTCGTCACGTACGTCGCTCCGTCGTAAACCGAGTACCCCGATTATGATCTCATCAGGTCTACTCAACCAACTTGACAGCTGCTCAGATAAAAATCCCACAAATGTATGTGAAGTTACGACAAGATTTTGTCTTAACTCCTGACCTAAATACAGGAATATGTATTGATGGAATACACATAAAATGTAACAAAAAATGAAACTAAAACGCATGTTTACCGCGATAAGCAGATCGCGGAAGCTTTCGACTTACTTGGTAGTCTAAGTCAAAATTGTCACCATTTTCCATCTCCTCGAAGAAACAGAATTGTTCATTATCGGGGAGCTCAAAAGTGAACTCGGTGGCGAACACCACGATAACGTGGAAGAGCAGACAGCCCAGCGATACCAGCTGTTGCATTATCACAGTAACTAGGAACGCATGAATTTAGCAATTATACACAACAGTGGCTGGCGGTTAACTGTGACGTGGCACAGTGGCTCCACTCTTCCGGGTTACTCCTTTTTTTTTTAAATATAGTTTTTAAATATTTCCCGTCAGTGAATAGTGCAACTAAATAACATTAAATATCCAATACGAATATAATATTTCAAAAATCAAACAAATAACATTCTTGAATAATAAAGTTAAGATGAAACCGGAAATGGAAGGAAGATGAACAAAATAAAAGGCGCGTTAAAGCGCCGCAAAATATATTTTTCCAACGCGCCCCATTTCAGCTTCTCTCGACCGCTCTTAAAACATAAGAATGAAACAAAAAAAGACCGTGATACTAAAAGCAGAACCACAAAATTATACTATTAAACATATAATGTTCATTTTCAGCAGAAAACTTGTAAAAAAAAAGTGGTGTAATTGCGTCATTTCCGCTTCGTGCCACTGTTTATTATAAGTATCACGTCAAGTTACAGCTCATACAGTAATATCGCGTTTGGTGTCCAAGACAGTGATCTGATGAGTGTGTGTCTGCAGTGTTGCCAAGGAGCGTCTCTTCAACCTTAAATGAGTCACTTCAATTGTCTAATTGTCTGTTAATTTTTTAAAAATCAAAATGCAACACTACGTCGAGACAGCGAGAAAGTTTGTTGAGTCGCACGCCATCGGCATCACCGTTGCAGTTATTACAGGTAAAACGGATTTGTCTTTGTTGATTAATCTTGTATATTAATACGTTTCCATAGTAACCGTCAGTGACGGGAAGCAAAATTGACTAAGAATGTAAATGGTCTCTCGTTTAGAAGTGAACAGAGATTGACAAAGACCAAAAACTTATTATTAAACTCTACAGTAAATGTTGCCTTTGCTTTAGAAATGTCTGAAAGCAAATTGTTAGGGATACTTCACTTCACAGCACATCATAGCAGTCCCCACATGCCATGTAGATCTGTGAGCAGCATTGTGGACACCACACCGCAACACATCACAGTCTACACTTTTATGTGTGATCTTATGGGGAAAGTGATGTTTCACTATAACAGTGACACAGCACTGGTTCCTGGGTTTCAACAATTTCTATTAATCAATAAGCGGACAAAGTGGACCGCCAAAGGTATTTTTTTGAAAGGGGTGACATCAGAACAGTAAGCAATCTGATCTTCTATTTGTCGTGACATCATTGGCACATCATTGCTTTATTGTAATTTCCTTTAACAAGACTCACCTTTGAATGTCCAAAGTTGAGTATTTTGATTAAAAATAGTGTGCTTACAAACATTGCTGTACCCTTGAGCAGCATGTTTTCCCTCTTCCAGGGGCGAGCCTGCTGGCCTTGCGCAGGTGGCTGGCGGGGGGAGTGTGTCGGAGCAAAGCCAGGCTGGATGGAAAAACAGTGCTGATCACGGGCGCCAACACCGGCATTGGGAAGGAGACAGCCTTGGATCTGGCGCGACGAGGTGATTGCTTAGTACCATCTGTTGATTCATATCTCAAATTTACATGTCTTTTGATTTCACCCCTCATTTTGTCCAAGGGGCCAGAGTAATCCTTGCCTGCAGGGACTTGACCAAAGCCCACATGGCGGCCGACTACATCCGCCAGCAGAGCGGCAACAGCAACGTGGTGGTGAAGAGGGTGGATCTGGCCTCCTTGCAGTCAGTCAGAGACTTGGCTGAAGATGTTGTAATGAATGAGGAGCGCTTGGACATCCTCATTAACAATGCAGGTGTGCCCACTTAGACTTTGCTACTACAAGGGTGAAATGTTCAAACTAGGGCGACAACAATTAGTTGAACAAAAAAAACAAAAAACATTTGTGCATTTTGGGTACGACGAGGTGCTAACTTTCAGTAGCTCGGTTAATACTAGCAATAATAATCCTCAACGATTTTATATTCTAGCTACGGAAATGGGTAATTGATGATAAACATTAATATGGCAAATTTTCGTTGGCACACATTTTTGCCTTGGGCCCCAAATGACTAGCCACGTTCATGGGCTGAGCCAGCCAAAGGATAGATGGATATGGTTCCCTTTTTACATAATGCGCGGCGCCATCTACAGGACTGGAGTGGAACGGGACATGCATGCCACAGAGTGCCGTTCAAAGTTTCTTATTTATTTGCCAGGTCTCATGATGTGCCCAAAGTGGAAGACGGACGACGGTTACGAAATGCAGTTTGGCGTCAACCACCTGGGCCACTTCCTGCTCACCAACCTTCTCGGCGAGATGCTGAAAAAGTCTGCCCCGAGCCGAATCGTCGTCGTGTCCAGTTCGGCGCACGAGAAGGGTAAAAAAAAAAAAAAGGTTGACTTTAATTTAAACATTGAGTGTTTGTGACTTTAATTTGTTTTAAGTCTAAAAATTTCAATACTTTTGCTCACTCCAAAATTCAAGAAAACGAGAAAAAAATTCAAATAACTGGGGGAAAAAGCTGAAATGTTCAGCGCTGCAAACATCACCCCCCAAACTCCTGGACTTCTTGAAAGTACAACCATCCCGACCAGTATGCGTTGGCTGTGATAAATTGAAACTAGTTTCAGACAATAATTGCTGTGGTCGTCTAAAAGTATCTTCTTTGGTTACAATGTGCCATAAGTGTGGCTTCTTTCAGGCCGCATCCACTTCAATGACATCAACTTGAATCTTGACTACCAACCTGATGTGAGCTACCGCCAAAGCAAACTGGCCAATGTGCTCTTCTGCAGGGAACTCGCCATCAGGCTGAAAGGTGCACCATAAATAAACATCCACTTGATCCATTTTCTTCTTTTGCTCTAACAAAAAAAATGGATTCCCATCAACAGGCACCGGCGTGAACACGTACTGCCTCCACCCCGGCGTCGTCCGGACTGAGTTGGGCCGCCATGTGTTTGCTTCGGCCGTGTGGAAGAAGCCGCTGCTCATTCCTTTCCTGATGATGATCAAAAGTCCCCGGGAAGGAGCTCAGACTTCCATCTTCTGTGCCGTGGACGAGAGTCTGGCCAATGTCAGTGGCCTCTACTACAGGCAAGTCATTAAAAATATGAAAATGCAATCTTCGTCTTTGAAGAGATAGTTTTATTCCAACGATTCAATGTGGAAATATGCACGTGCACATCCGTTTTCTATCATCATCCTCATTCGAAACGTTTGACACACGATTGTAACGGGACCATTGCAAGCAAAAAAGATAGTGTTCGCATAAGGAAGTCATTTTCTTATTTTTTTCCTCCCAACAGTGACTGTGCCCTCAAGACTCCTGCCCCAGCAGCCATGGATGATAGTGTAGCCAAGCGACTGTGGGCCCTCAGCTGCTCCATGGCCGGCCTGGTCTGAAGTCGGCGTCCTGCCGCGCTTCCGTTTGTGACGCTCAGGCCAATGCAGTCGTTAATATCATGTACTGCCCATGTTTCTTTGCATTTGACGTTTTAATGAAACCCATAAACTAAGGGCTATAACATACTAGAGAATAATCACATTGAATTATTTAACTGTGATTATTATGAAAAGAAAGTCAGAGTATTATAAGAAATACATAAAAGAAAATCAAAGAGAAAGTAACACAAGTTGGCAAAAAAGTTACTCCCCAAATGTGCAGTTGGTATTTAAACTGCCCTAAAATAAGTTTACGCTTGACGTACTCACCTTGTCACACAAACATGCAGGCGAGAAAATACGTTGTATAAGCGACCTTTATGCTATTATTGTTTGATAAAAGAAAACTGAATGGATTAAACAACTCTTAATGATAATGCCTCCTATTTATTATGTACACTTGGATAAGATGTAATGTATATTTAAAGTAAGGCCAGTCACATTAGGACTTTTTTTTTTTTAACACCAGTGCTGCTCCTCCACATGAGAAGTGCAATTTACTTGTAAACGACAAATGGAATTGCATTTTTAAGACATGGTCGCAAGTCAGTGAATGTATATACTTTACATGTTATAACACCCATAAACATTGCGCAATCATTTCATTTGGCCAACACGTTTATGCAAACACTGCATGTTACTCTGAACAATAATGTCAGCACTGGCACTAGAACAGGGATGGGCAACTGTTGGCCTGTGGCCCCTGACAACACAGTGGGCCCTTTTTTTGGGTGGTTTGAAAGGAAAATTAATTGGAACGTCCCCCCCAAAAATCTTCCACAAAAAACACTGATAAACACTCAATGTGCGCGTTCCACAGAAAACGAGGCTAGAATAGGGGCGATAGTCCAAATAGGAAAAAATATTTGGAAATAAAATTCATAAGCAAGTCCTTGGGTGCCGAACTGCAAATACGCCGGGGTCGACTGCCATTTTAAGTGGTAAAACTAACAATCACCACTAGATGGCAGACGTGTGGACTTTGAACTGCCCTGGACGACAACACGGATTTGGAGTGATATGCAGGACAAACATAATGCATCAATATGAACATTTAGAGGGACTTTATTTTTCCACTTAACGTTGGTTAGTAATGTTTGTGCCGTTTTTGAATGTCCAATTTTCATGCAAAAGCCATCTCTACTGAACAAGATTCACAGTGCATGATTATTTTGCTGTTTGCGGCAACCCCTTTGTTGTTGGGTTAGGATCGTGGATCTTTCAGACATGCATTAAAAAAATGACAAGGTACTGTTAGAAATGTTCAGATAGCAAGGTCTGCAGAAGCTAGATAATGATCCTGATCATTTGAATCAGGTGTGTTGCAGCAGGGAGAGATGGAAAACAGGCAGGACACCGTCCCTCGAGGAACAGGATTGAAGACCCCTGCTCTAGATTATCCAGATGTATGAATGTGAGTGGGAATGTACCCTACCGCTGCACAAAGTGGATGTTCAACACGACATTCATCAGACCCAAATAATGCAGTCCCAAGATTATTCATTTTTCTTTATTATTGTTTATATTCATTTTCTATTCTATTTTCAAATCAGAATGTGATCAGATTTTCACCCTATTCTATTCTGTCATGAGGTATATGAGGTAAGTCTGAAGCGCTTTGAGTACCAAAGATAGAAAAGCGCTTTATAAGTGACAGCCCATTTACCAGATAAGCGGTTCAGACAATGGACTTCGGCTGAGAGTCGGGACACACCGTGAACTGGTCTTAAGTCAATCAAAGGGCACAAAAAACTAGACACACATTCACATTTTCGAAAAATGTAGTCGTCAGTAGACCAAACATGAAACTTCACAATGGGGGAGGACCATTTTATTTTGTTCTCTTTTATAAACAAAAATGTATTTACCTGTGTGTGTGTGAAAACATATTGCATAATATTAAAAATATTTTATTTTTTCAATAAAAAAAGCATATCTTGTATCAAGTTAAAAAATGTCTTCTACCATTTTTTTTCTTATTTCACTAAACTGTATATCATTCAACATTTTAACTTTTCTTACAAACCTGATGAGTGCCATCGTTTTTTTTTTTACTTAGAAAATAAATCCGATAACAACCGTGCAGGGGGACGCAAACGGCCCCCAGGCCAGACTTTCAACACCGCTCATACAAAATGTGTAGTGTAGTACGGGCCTTATTGGGCAAACTACTTCCTATATCAAAATTACAACAACAAAAAAAAAAACATGTTAAGTAATTTGTATTATGAGTTTAATATCATGTCAGTTAACTGGCCCGGTGTGGATTTGCACCTATTTAACATGCTCGCTCTTGCACGCCGGGCAAAGTATGAGATGCACGCTCGTTAAAAAAGCACAACTATGCAAAGACTGCGCTTTTGGCTGAAAAGAAGAAGAAAAAAAAAACTAAACACGCAAGCCGGCGTTAACGTGACTCACCTAATTCTTGCACTCCACTTTACCCGCTGCATCACCCGCCCCCAGTGCAGTTATAGTCGCATTAAGGTGTCGCGGCGGTCATGTTTTATCATGTCAGCATGCTCCATTTGGTGGCAGGAGGGAGGCAATAATGTGTTAAAGTCTAAAGAAACATATTTGAAAAAAGCACATGAGTGAGTGTAGTCTGCACCAAGAATTGCTTGAGTTATGCTCACATATTTGGGACAAATAAGCGCAAAGCTCCAGGTGTGTCCTGAGCTGCCTGAAGGGATTTTTTTTTTTTCTTTGCTTCAGTTATTCTTCCCAGTGCAGAAATGCCAGCAATTTCAATGACAGAGTGCAGTTAGAGCATAGCAGCACAGTAGTTACGGTGTACGCTTTGTACAAGGGGACCCAAATATACTAAAATACATCATGTTATCAAATCGACATGTATTGTACATAAAATGTCATTATTAACAACTTTTGTCAGGAAACTATGCTTGCTGACCAAGTTTTCTCACCATTTAACATGAACTACGACCCACATCTGGGACCCAACCCTCATTTTAGAAAACCCTTTCCTGAATTACTCAGCCAAAGAATTTTGCAGATTAAGTGTTCTTGTGACCAATTAGGACCTGATGTTGTCTCTCTGGTGGTATTGTCATGCACATGCCCTTATCAGTTCTCCGTCCAACGGATACAGAATCAATAGCTGGGCTGGAAAAGTGATAAGGAGATGTGAGCGACTACAAAACGACAGCATCAATGTCACACACATGATGAGAAAGTGACCAACTAATAAGAGTGTGAAAAGGTCCTCTCAACCAGGGGCCCTCCTAGAAGCGCCATCCTTGCTCTCAGTGATCCGAGCTCAGTCTTTGGAGTCCTGTCGAGAAGCTCCTCGAGGCTGCAAAGGTTTCCCCATTAAAAAAAAAAAAAAAAAGTCTGCTGCTCTTCACAGTTTGACTGCCGACAAACTTTTTGGAGACACACCCCACTCAGGAGTTTTATTCCAGCGTGGCCCCGCCTGCCTCCTATGTAAGGATGTCTTCTCCACGCCATTGGTCCAGAGGGTTACCAAACCTGCCCCCGATGCTATCCAAAAAAAAAATAAATAAATAAAAATCTTCAGTTCTTGTCGGTCTTGACGCATGCGAGTCAGCAGGATGAGAGAGGACAGGCTCAGTAGGTGTGTTTTCCTCGCAGGTGTGCGTGCTGTCGTGCAAATTCCAATATACGCATACCTGTTCGCTTCTCCGGTATTCCAACAAAGTGAGACCTCGCTCGTCCTGGCCTTCGGCGCCCGCTTTTTGCTTTCCTGCTTTTCTAGGCCCACACGGACGGACAGGGAGAGGCCCGGCTGCACGCATATGCAATATTTTAGACGCGTTGTCGCATTATTTCTCTTGAAGCGTGAGCTTAAGAAAGGTGGAGCTCGGCGTCACAGGAAAAGATGTCACGGGAAATGCTTGCGTTGTGCCT